>NW_016807466.1:370520-405273 GCF_001698545.2 Rhinopithecus bieti | reverse complement strand
ATACATAAATAATCTAAAGATACACATAATATAAATATTATCATTTATAAAAATATATAGTTAAAACTCATTATGTATTATTTAGATTGTGATATCATTTTATATATTATATATTATTAAATGATATTGTATGATGACTTAATATATTAAATGTTATATGACATTTGTATATGTATTTAGATCAATTAAAAATAAATAATTTAGTATAAATAAGAAACTATTTCTTATCCGTTTAGTCTTGGACAATATTAACAGCTATAATGATGATTATTATCCAACACCAAGTATTTACCATGTACTAGGCACTTTACTTGCAGAAGCCCCTCTAAGTACAACCACCACTATTTCTCTTTTGAGGATGACCTGGTAGGCACTTAAGAATGTGAAAGAACTTGCTGCAGGTTTTACCACTAGTCAACAGCAAAGCCAGAATGGAAATCCAGTTCTGTGTGACTCTAAAGTCCTTATGCTGATGTAATATTTAGTCTGCCTCTCCTTTTTTAAAAATAGAGATGTTGTCTAGTTTGACTTTTTGGGTGGCACCTTTGGGTTCATGTCTAGCAAAAGGAGAGAAGGTATAAGCACCAAGTTCACAAAGCAGCTTCTCTGAAATATCTTCCTTTACCAATCCCACCATGAACCTAGAGAATTTCACGTTTCCACCACTTAAATGGGCGGATTTCGGGTGACCTGTGACATTTCCTTAGAGGTGCTGAGTGCAAGGCACAGTATATCAGAGAAAACGATGACTTTCAATTCCTGCAGACAGATTCTTTTAGGTTGAATGATAAAAGACAGGCAGAAATGGATGGCAACTGCTGGCTGATTACGGGTATTGCCCAAAATTGTTTGGGAGATGAAAATGCTCCTTCCCACCACAGTAGAAATGGCCAGTGAGTTCTTCTGACCAAGAAGAATGAGCCTTCTAAGCAAATACTCCAGTTCCCGTGAACTGAGTTTACCCAAATCCATCAGTTCTGGAGCTGGCCTGGCACACACTTGCTATTAAGAAGGCCAAAGGATTTCATCCATGAAGAAATCACTAGACTTCTTACATAAAAATGACTCTGACATAAAAGGAGGGCTAATCTCTGCAAAAATCTAATGCAGAAAGTTCCAAACCTCTCAATGCATGGGCGATAACTGAGAGGCCTCAGTGTCTCTTGCAACTTGCCAGGCTCCAGGAGCAGGGCTTGAAGGGAAAGGAGATCCCGTGTGTGGTTTCCATCCATAATTCAACTCTCAGCTCAAATACTGCTTCCTTAGCAAAGTCTCCTCTGATCAGTTCCTGCAGCAAATCTAGGACAGGTTCCCTTGTCACTGCATTTATCTCAGTTATAACTATGCAGCAAAACATAAGCATTTGATTAGTACCTGTCTGTCCCACTAGGATGAATGTTCCCTTAGGACTCAGACATGGAGCGTTTTGCATACCACCAAATACTCTGCACTCAACACAGTACCTAGAGCAAAACCAATGCTCTTTAAACATGGGCTCAGCGAAGGAGTGAATAGTTCTAGAAAGAAACCACATGTTTCTCTGCCATCTGAGACCCAGGGGCTTTCATGGACCACCCTGCACTGACAGCTCCTTCTTTAAGCTCAACTTCCTACCTACCTCATGTCCAGCTCCAAAGGGGTCAGTTACAGGACAGACCATGATATTCAGAGGCAAGTGTATACATGAAGACAGAGCTTTGAACTTGGAAGTCATACCCACTTAGGTGCAACTGGCAGCTCCAGCATTTGCGAGTTGCTTGACCTTGGGTGGGTTACTGTCCATCTCTGGCCTCAATTATCTAACGCATGAGGTAGAAATAAAAAGTACTATTTTACAGTATTCTCACAATGATCAAATGAGGTAATATAGGAAAAAAAAAAAGGCTGAGAGTATGACTAGAGTATGTGTTTGAAAGCTGTACCTACTTGAGTCATATTGAAGTCCTCCCAAACTGAAGAGGGCCTTGAGAGACAAGTAAAAGTGATGGAAATTATTGTGACTTACAGGAACTCAGTAAATATCTATCTGGGAATGACAGGGACATATGGATGTGAGTGTGCATAAATAAAGACAATCCCAATAGCAAGAAAATAATAAAAATTAACAGGAAGAAGAAGGAGGAGGAGGAGCATCTAATGTTTACTCTGTGTCATGCAGTGTGATAAACAAGTTGCATGCAGCATTGCACCGACATCCCTATGCCCTGGGCAGCATTATCTCCAATTCACAGGTGAAGTATGATACCCAGAGAAGGTAAGTAATGGTACATGTTCTCACTGAGAAGCCACACCTTGAACTGTGGTCTGAATGGCAGTTATGCTATATTTGCTCTCAATGAGAATGCTTCCATCCCAAGTAGACATCACATGCTTATGACTACACAAGGAAGGATTTGGGATAACCTGACAAGGACACTGATGTGCTTTTACAAGAAAGGAGCTCAGATGTGCCATGGGACTGTGATCAGCTCTCACACTCACAGGAATCTGCCCCACTGTGCATCACCCATTCCCAACCGATTCACTTTGGCTATTATCCATCATCTCACTAGTTCTGTTGATTGTTGTCATTGGAGAGAGAAATGGTACAACAGGTTTACAAAGCAATGTCTCTCAGATACAGCAGTTTCTTTATGTATGTATGTATGTATGTATGTATGTATGTATTGATTGATTGATTGATTGACTGAGACAGAGTCTCACTCTGTCACCCAGGCTGGAGTATAGTCAGTGGCATGATCTGGGCTTACTGAAACTTCCACCTCCCTTCTCCTGCCTCAGCATCCTCAGTAGCTGACACCACAGGTGTGCACTACCATGCCCGGCTAGTTTTTGTATTTTTGGTAGAGAGACAGGGTTTCACCATGTTGGCCAGGCTGGTCTCGAACTCCCGGCATCAAGTGATCACCTGCTGCGGCCTCCCAAAGTGCTGGCATCACAGGCAAGCACCACCATGCTGGTCACCGACATAGAAATTCTAAGGAGCATCTCCTCTCTGAGTACATCATTCCCGGCCCTGAATCTCCCCTCCTCAGGCATACAGCTCTGTAGGGAGGAGAGTTCTCCAGATTCCAAGTGCTCTCCTCCTCTGTTAGCAACACCAGGTAGTTTGGGAGCTAAATCCACCAGTTCCAAGGAGGTGGGATGGAGGAGGGATACAGTAATCTGGGAGCTCACAAGAGGGTGCGATGCAGCCAGCTTTATAGAGCCAGGATAAAAAACACATCATTGGGAATTCATGGAACTTTTGTTCATTAATCATCTTTTTCTTTTCATTCTTTTTTTTTTGTTTTGTTTTGTTTTTTGAGGCAGAGTCTCACTCTGTTTCCCAGGCTAGAGTGCGATGGCACGATCTCGGCTCACTGCAATCTCCAACTCCTGGGTTCAAGCGATTCTCCTTCCTCAGCCTCCTGAGTAGCTGGGACTACAGGCACCTGCCACCACGTCTGGGTAATTTTTGTATTTTAGTAAAGATAGGGTTTGGGCCGGGTGTGGTGGCTCATGCCTGTAATCCCAGCACTTTGGGAGGACGAGGCGGGTGGATCACGAGGTCAGGAGTTTGAGACCAGCCTGACCAACATGGTGAAACCCCCGTCTCTACCAAATATACAAAAAGTAGCTGGGCGTGGTAGTGTGCGCCTGTAATCCCAGCTACTCAGGAGGCTGAGGCAGAATAGCTTGAACCCGGGAGGCGGAGGTTGCAGTGAACTGAGATCGCGCCACTGCACTCCAGCCTGGGCGACAGAGTGGGACTTCATCTAAAAAAAAGAAAAAAAGAAAAAAAAGACAGGGTTTCACCATGTTGGCCAGACTGGTCTCGAACTCGTGACCTCATGATCCACCCGCCTTGGCCTCCCAAAGTGCTGGGATTACAGGCATGAACCACTGCGCCCAGCCCATTAATCATCTTTTCCTTTGAATCTATTTCTCAATGAAAAGTAGTTTTCCATTTCTATTACCAAGATGAATGTGTCAACAATAACAGCGGCATAAACTGGACCGCAGTGGAGAAGGAAAAGAAAGAGACAAAATAACGCAAAAAGCAAACCTTCAGTACACAGTGTGATCTATTTACTCAGATTACTGCTTTATTTACACCACTGAGAACACTTTATTTTTGAGCTTCATAACTCATTGCTCTCTAAAGAAAAAGAAACAAGCTAGCTGCCACCTACTTCAACATGGAGAAAGAAAACACACCATAAAGAAAACCCATCCTCCACTCTGTAGGTCTCGATTTTTTAAAAAATTCTATTTAATAAGTATTGGACTCCAGAGCACCTTATTATCTTATTTAATTCCGACCCGGGAAGATGTCTCAAAATGAAAATGGCACTGAAGTGATCGGCACTAAGCTATGAAATGTGGACATCATATTTTCTTCAGAGAGATAATCAGCTTATCAGAATTCATTTCAACCTGAGAAAGGTCTCACAACTACACTGAAAATTCAAGCTGGTCTCATCATCTCAAGAAAGTAATGTCAAGGAAATAGAAAAACTATCAGAGCAACCTTGGTGCAGTTAACTTTAAGAATAAGAACTGCAAGCATTATATCCCAACAGAATCACTGTCAGTGGGGTTGGCCCCCAAGTATGGGAGACAACCCCACATAAAATATGTGAAGTGCCTTCACTAATACCATTATTTTTCAAGTCATTTATGCTGCTTTTCAAAGATGCATTTGCTACATTCTTTACATCTAAAATGCTCCCTAAGTTACTATTCTGAAAAAAGTCTTAAAATATATTTTTCTAAATTAATCACTAAAAGGGGCATGAGTTTAGTCTCATGTCTGCTAATTACCAGCCATTTGGTCTTGATTAGGTTATTTAACTCTCTCTGGGCCTCAGTCTCCTGTTTGCACAAGGAAGAGGTTAGACCTTCTTGTTTTAAAAATGTTCTTTCTTTGTAACTGCAACAGATGACCCGGTTTGTATGCATCCTCACAAGAAGAAAATCAACAAGCTTAAGAACAAAGATGCCTCAAAATTGCACGTATGTTTCAATGCTGTCAATACCAAGATAGATGTACTGTGTGCCTCTCAGTGTGACACGTTCCTACCCACGAGAAGGAAAAAATTAAACAAAACATAAAATCCATCTAGTCAGAAAGGGATATCTAACTTTAAAAAGCCAATGGATTTCAGAAGATAAAAGAAAATTCCTGATAGTCAATCCTTCATGTTCAGCAAAGAACAACCAAGCCATTTGGTACAATGCTCCAGAAAAACAGACAATGAAGGAAATGAAGGGAAAACAGCAAGGCAGAAAGGTCAATACAGCACTCAGCATCTCCGTGTGGGAGAAAGGAAAGTCATAAAACTAGAGTGAGATCATGAAAGGTTTGTGAAATGTTCAGGGGCTACCTCAGGTAACCATCAAAAGTTATGTATCTAATATGGGACCTCATCCACATGTGTTTTGGGTAGTATTTTCTTTATAGCGTGATTTCAGGTAAGAAAAAAACATTGTGGATGAAGCCACAGGGCACATAGGCAGTTTTGAGACAAAAATATTTGCATCTCCGGTCTTGTCATGAGGGACAATAACATATAGTGGTAAGCACTCAAAACTTACAGCAAACAAAGTTCGGTTTCTGATTTTTCTCTGAGTTTGACGCTGGGGCTTTTATAGACCCCTTCGAACCTCAGGATGTTCTTCTAGCAAGTGGCTGGAATACCTGTGCTATTGGATCCCTGTAAGGATTAAATGAAATACTGCGTATCTGACACTTCACAAAATGCTTGCATATAATTCTGATAAATGTTCATAACTTTTAATCAGTAAAGCCTCATGTCTTGGGCCCAGATCCAATAGAAGCAGATCCTAGCATTCAGTGAGCATTAAGTTACAGAGTGTTTGCTAAGTTCTAGGCACTCCCCTAAACTGTATTTATAAAATTTTCCTTTTTTAAGAGTAGTTTTGGGTTCACAGCAAAATGAAGAGAAAGGTACAGAGATTTACCACACACCTCCTCACACACGCATAGCCTCCCCTAAACGTTTTCTGTAATATTTTTTTCGTTTGAAAATTTTCATAACAGGGAGTTAATTTTACTCACATCTCCAGAAACTAGATCTCATAACGTTCCAAGTTACCCTAAAATGCTTCAACCTTTCACAAAAATCAGAAAAGCATCATTTTCATAAAGGTATTTATTTCAATGAGATCTGCATCATTTAATAAGAAAGCAGTCTCTAATCCTAATAAGGCAAAATCCTAGCTAGGCAATCAGAAAAACAAATGAACAAACAAACAAACAAAACACCTCACTTGATTTCTAACCATAGTCTACATTCTTCGGCATGTGACACCCATCAAAAATACAGAACTCATGTATATGAAACACTGACTTTTTCCACATGGATTTAGAGTCTGGTTGTGCATAATTTCTTTTAGATTTGAAATATGTAGAGATTTAAATATGTCTACAATTTAAAGAAGCAAAGAAAAAAAAATGTACATTCCAAAGTTTCCAGGTTCTGTTTCTGATCCTCAAGGATTTTTTTTTTCAATGACAATTCATCGGAAGTAAATGTTTTTCAAAGGAACGTAATGTAAGTTACTTGTGTTCATTTTAAAGTGCGCATCGACTCATTAATCCATTTGGCACTTTCTGCGTTCCCACTTTGTGAAAAGCATCAAAGCATGGTGCCAGGTACAGTTAGGGATTCAGAGATAAATGGGGTGTTCCATTTTCTAAACAAGCTCACATTAATAATAGCTAATAGGAGACACAATAAAACAAGATTCCTAGCTTGGGAGGTGGTGGTGGAGTAAATGGACTTGGGAAAAGTGGCAACTGTGATAATTCGTGGATTGAAAACACAGTCACTTAATGAAACAGTAGGGCTACAAGCTAGATGCAGGAAGCTCCACGCCATCTGAGGGAATCAGGAACAGTTTTTTGGAGCCAGAATGTGGGAAAGACATTGAGGGCAATTGGAAAGGTGCAACTAGATGAAGGAGGCTTCATGAGTCCAACCTAACAACAGTATGAATTCAATGAGTACTCCGCTAAATACTTTATACGTATCACCTGTGCAAGTCTGGCTACTAACTCTGTGAGGTAGGTAGTTGAGGGGGGAAGGATTTCTTTTTATTCTTATTTTTTAAGTTGACAAAAATTGTATACATTTATGGTGTACAACACGATGTTTTGGAATATGTATACACTGTGGAATGGCTAAATCAAGCTAATTAACATGTGCATACTTATCTTTTTTGGTGGTGAGAACATTTAAAATGTACTCTCTCAGTGATATTCAAGTATATACGTAGTTATTAACTATAGTTGTACAATACGTCTCTTGAATTTATTTCTTCTATGTAATTGAAATGTTGTATCCTTTGATCATCTCCCCATTTCCTCCCCTCTCCCCAGTCTCCAGTAACCACCATTCTACTCTCTGTTTCTATGAGCTTGACTTTTTTAGATTTCTCATATAAGTGAGATCATGCAGTATTTGTCCCCCTGTGCCTGGCTTATTTTACTTAACATAATGACCTCCAGGTTCATCCATGTTGTCACAAATGACAGGATGTCCTTGTCTTTTGAAGCTGAATGGTATCCCATTGTACATGTGAGTGAGGTAGGTGCTTTTGTTATATTTATTTCAACTGTAGATTCTGGGGGTACACGTGCAGGTTTGTTACAAAGGTATATTGTGTCACGCTAGGGTCTGGGCTTCTAGTGAACCCATCTGAGGTTGGTGTTTTTAATGCCATTTTTTACCATTGAGGAAACTGAACCGGGACAGACTTGTTTCCCAAAGACCCCTTTGACAAGGAGAGTCACGCCTTTAACTGAGACTCAGCGGACTCCAGAGTCCGTGCTTTTGGCTACGGCAAATAACTGAGTTTAGGCTCTGGCAGGTAGTCATTAAGGATCCATTAGGGATCTCTCAGAAGGGGAATGACTTGTTCCGACTGTATTTTAGGAGAAAAACTGGCCGAAGGCTAGAGAGTGAACTGGAAGCGAGAGCAATCATGACACTGGAGTTTTAGGAAGTTAGAGTAAAATGAGGTCTCTGAAAACACTCTAGCTGGTGGCTTACGTGTGCTTCACCATGTACTGGCACTGTGACCTTGGGCAAGTTACTCAAACTCTCTGAGCTTCAATCTTTACACCTGTAATATGGAAGTCATGAGACTGCCACTCATCTCAAAAGGCTATTTTTAGAATTACATGAATTGACGTATTTAAAGGAAGTAGATCTGCCTGCTCAACTGTGGCCATTTAACAATGGTGTTAGTAAATAACACAGTTATTACGTTATTTATCATCCCCTGAGGAAGAGAGATGGAAGAGCAGAAATAAGAAATGGGTCCACTGATTCAGATGAGTTTGTGAGGCTAAGGCCCCTGCACTGGCCACTTGCATTTTCTTCCCCCTGGTGCTAGTATTCAGCCTGCTCCTTTCAGTCTAATGTTACCACCAGCTGCTGCATTGCTTGGGGTTACTTTCCTTGCAAATCAGACTGTGGGTTGCAACTGGCAGATGGCTTTTACCTGGGAACAGATATGAAGTATCAGAGACAAGGGCAGAAAAAGCACCAGGGAAGGGGTCAAGATCCTGATATTCTTTTCCATCCATTGTCACCAATGAATACCAGCGCCTACCAGGGCTCCCCTCTGGGTTCTTAACCTCTCAAGTACCGCATGAGGAATGTCAGATCATCAAAAAACCAAAACAGGCTATAATTCCAAATTTTCCATGAACATCCAAAGGGTGGTATGATCCATTTAAATATCAGATTGCATTTGCATCCAACAAAGATGTAAACTCAACATAATTTGTTTAATTTCAAAAGCTAACCTTTGGAAAACAGTCTCTTGAGATGGCGTGTCATTCTTGAACACCGCTTGGTAAATTAACACTAAGGGTATTTTCACTTTTTAATAAGCGCTGTTGCCAACCCAGAAGGAAGGTTTTCGTGAATCACGTGCATGTACAATGCTAACTGAACCCATTAGGAGCTGCTTAGCTAAAGGCGAAGTTCAGACACTTTTACAGCTGCGTTCACTGAATTTGAAAAGGAATCAAGGCTTACCAGCTGTCACTCTCTGATGATTGTGAAAACTTATAAACAAAGCAAGAATTTGTCAAATAAATTGATGATTGTTTTCTACATCTTAAGGATGCATTATGTACCTGAAGTGCATAACAATGGGATATACCTGGGGAGCTGCGAGTCACTGTGTGAGGTATGACTAATACATCAGTGTGATGGAAAGCAAGAACAAGCCAGGGCGTCTATGGAGCACTCTGTGCAGTAGAACTGGGTTCACAGACACTACTATTGCAACAAGAGTGTTCCCTGACTCCCTCGCAGGACGTGAGAAAGGGGTGTGGCTCATCTGTTGGGTTGCCGCCACTAGTCAAATCCCTTAAGGTAGGGGGAGCATGTTGATAGACAGCTGCAGGAGCCCTGCATGTGTTACAGTGTGCATGTGTTACAGTGTGCTCTTTTAGCCTTGCCATCCACGGATGGCTGAAGCATTAACAAGTGCAGTAGATCCTCTGCCTGTTTGCAAATGCAGAGGACCAGTGCAAGAGCTTTCTGCATCCTGAGCTCTTCTCCAGCATCCTGGAAGAATTGGGTCACACAGGGACTTGAAGGATGGTGAACACGGGTGTTTTATCGAGTGGTGGAGGTGGCTCTTAGCTGGATGAATGGGGAGCTGGAAAGGGGATGGAGTGGGAAGATGATCTTCCTCTGGAGTTTGGCCTCCCAGTGGCCAATATTCTTTCTGACTGTCCCCAGCCAAACTCCTCTCAGCATTCAGATGCTCCCTGTCTTCTCTCTGCCATGCCATTCTGCCATTCTTCTGCTCTTGTGTTTGTCTCTCCTTCTGGAGCTGGGTGTTTGGGGTTTATATGGGTATAGGATAGGGGGGTGTGGTGGGCCAAAAGGCAACAGGAATGCTGTCCAAATCACCATTATTCTCATTTTACAGATCAGGAAACTCAGGTTCAGAGGCATTCACAGGCATTTTATAAAATGCCCAAGGTCACAGTAATGCTAAGGCCACCAGGAAGTAGCGAGGCTGGGATTTAAGCCACAATGAAACAGCAGATCAATGAGACCCTATCCTGTGCTCTCCAAATGGTGACCCATGTGTCTGAGGCTGTGTGAACAAGAGCAACTCCATCTTGAATAGGGGTTGGGTAACATGAGGCTGAGACCGACTGGGCTGCATTCCCAGACAGTTAAGGCATTCCAAGTCACAGGATGAGATAGGAGGTCGGCACAAGATACAGGTCATAAAGACCTTGCTGATAAAATACGTTGTAGTAAGGAAGCTGGCCAAAACACCCCAAAACCAAGATGGCGACGAGAGTGACCTCTGGTGGTCCTCACCGCTACACTCCCACAAGCACCATGGCAGTTTATAAATGCCATGGCAACGTCAGGAAGCTACCCTATGTGGTCTAAAAAGGGGAGGCGTGAATAATCCACCCCTTGTTTAGCATATCATCAAGAAGTAACCATTAAAATGGGCAACCAGCAGCCCTTGGACTGCTCTCTCCTTCGAGTAAACATTCTTTATTCCCTGACTTTCCTAATAAACATGTTTTCACTTTACAGACTCACCCTGAATTCTTTCCTGTGCAAGATCCAAGAACCCTCTCTTGGGGTCTAGACCGGTACCTCTGTGTGGTAACACATGCGTGGACTTCCTGTGGCAAGTAAACTCATGCAGCTCTGATCACTAACAGTTAGTGCCATGCCATGTGCTAAGTATTCTTAAAATACACAGGCCGGGTGTGGTGGCTCACGCCTGTAATCCCAGCACTTTGGGAGGTCGAGGCAGGCGGATCACGAGGTCAGGAGATCGAGACCATCCTGGCTAACAAGGTGAAACCCCATCTCTATTACAAATACAAAAAATTAGCCAGGTGTGGTGGCAGACGCCTGTAATCCCAGCTACCTGGGAGGCTGAGGCAGGAGAATGGCATGAACCCAGGAGGCGGAGCTTGCAGTAAGCCGAGATGGCGCCACTGCACTCCAGCCTGGGCAACAGAGTGAGACTCCATCTCAAAAACAAAAAAGAAAAGAAAAAAAGAGAAAATACACCCCTCCCCCCTTAATCATAACAGCTATCTATGAGGTGAAACTGCCTTTATACCCATTTTCCAGACGAGTATAGTAAGGCTGCTAGAGAAAAGATCACCCAGCTTTTTAGTAATAAAGTCAGGATTCTGCTTCCACAGCCAAATGTTTATCCCCTTTCTTCTTTGAAAACCTAGCACTGAACTTGGCACCAAGGTGATAAGCAGTGTCTGGTGAATGGATGAGTGTGTGAGTGACTAGATCCATGGATCGGGTCTCTCTGTGAAGTGAGGGACCTTCTGACCATACCCAGGGCATGTAGCAAAATGCTCGATAAATTTCTGTGGGAAGAACAACTGCTTGTATGGCTGAAAGAATGAAGACCCTGGGCTCAGCTTCCTTTATAGAAGAGGGAGACGTTGTGTGATGATTATCGCCTAAGCCTTTTGATTCCATTCCTGCCCTGTATGATAACCATACAGACATACGGGAATAAAATGGCTGTGTTACATCGGGTGTCCTGCTGGATTAGTTTGTGGCCCAGGGGACATTATCGGCGCCAAGGATCATAATCCTTCACTCCCTATCTCTTTGCAAACAAAACTGACAAAACACTCCGGGCACTCTCTGGAGTAACCTTCACATTTGTGAACAGCCGGCTCTGCACGTTTTCCTCCTGAGATATTTCCCCTGTCCCCTCCACATTTCAGGAAAGAGAACAGCTGCAGGTAATGGTACCTTCAGCATCATACACTAGATCAGCAGGTTCATCCCAGTCATTGGACATGTGTGAAATGAGACCGCTTATAAATACAGAGAGCACCCTGCAGCTTTTAGGGATGCAGAAGTTACCTGCTGGTTGCTGCAAATCTCTCATTAGTGTATTGGAATTTGACACTTAACATTCAAACCCAACTACAGGCTATGTACTCAGAGGGTAAAACTTAGTAATAGCACACGGATCCACAGGCTGGAAGGCTGAGCATACAAACCTCCAGTATAAAGACACACTTAAGGGGCTAGGCACAGTGGCTCATGCCTATAATCCCAGGACTTTTGGGAGGTCAAGGCTGGCACTTTGGGAGGCCAAGGTGGGCACATCACAAGGTCAAAAGTTCGAGACCATCCTGGCCAACATGGTGAAACCTCATCTCTACTAAAAATACAAAAAAATTAGCTGGGTGTGATGGTGCATGCCTGTAATCCCAGCTACTTGGGAGGCTGAGGCAGGATAATCACTTGAATCCAGGAGGCGGAGTTTGCAGTGAGATGACATCACACCACTGCACTCTAGCCTGGCGACTAAGAGAGACTCCATCTCAAAAAAACAAAAAACAAAAAAAAGACTATTTAAGAATTCTTTGCCACAAATGGAGTTGGAGGAGAGAGAGCAGGAGAAAGAGAGGTGTATTGGAAAAAGCATGGTCACGTTGAAAACAATCCTGATTCCTATCCCATGATGATTCTTCCTGAAAAATCCCCATGAATAACCCAGCACATTGATGGTGGTGGTGGTAGCAGGGGTTAGGCAAGGAACAAACGAAATAAACACATACCTTTCTTATCAGCTTTTCTCCTTAAATGATAGGGAACGGTGTAAAAGTGTAGCACCATAGCACATTCCTCCTATTTATACGCATTTTGTTGCTACTCACTGTTTTCCCCATCAGGGACTCAAAATAAGAGGAACATTTCCAGAATTATACATCTTAACAGAGTGATATCAAAAGCACAACCTGGTATTTATGTGCCAATTGCCAAAACACAATTTTCTAAACGTGCATTAACCTAAGAGCCCCCTCCACCATCCAGTGACTTCTGTAGCCTCTATAGGATCTCATACAGGGCTCAGCATCCACTCAGGAATTGCTGACGGGTTAGACTTTGTCTACAAACAGGCACCTTCATACTTAGTTTTACCTGTTTCACAGAAACTCTGAGCTAAGCTGGCTTGGTCTAAATCACAGACCGCAAACTGCAAGCGACTGCATCTAAGTGACCCATCTGTAGATAATATTTGAACCACTCGCTGCTTAAAATAATTTACTCAAAGTTACTAGTGCTTAACAATCAACATTAAATATCTATAAATCCAACTCATCTAACCATACTGGGACCATATTTTTATGTCCCCAAGTCTAATAAGCTTACAAGCTGATGCTTCCTTCAGGAAGGGTCTGTGCTCTCCCCAGGCCCCACTCATCTCTATTGCCTTTAGACATTTCCCTTCTCCTGTTTGGCCCCTCGTAGAAAATTGACTTTTTTTTTCTTTAGAGACAAGGTCTCACCCTGTCGCTCAGGCTGGAGTACAGTGGCACCATCATAGCTCACGGCATCCTGGAACTCCTAGGCTCAAGCAATCCTCCTGTTTCAGCCTCCTGAGTAGCTGGCACTGCAGGTCCATACCACCACACCTAGCTGAAATTTGACGTTTTGATCTCTGGTTTAAATATTTAGAGGATAAAGCAAACATTACGTCTTTATTTTATTCACTGAAATGTTTTCCTTTACTCTTACGGTAAAACTTCCTGCAATTCCTCTATTACCCCCCAACCCACCCTCTGGAATTTTGAGATGGTGCAAACCCATCCAGTTACATTGGCATATGAAGAGAGTGAAAGCATGACTCTGACGGCATTCTATGCTAGTAAATTGTAATTGCTGAATATTCTCAAGAGGGCAAGAACATTCATCTAACAGGCTGGGCTTTGAACGCCAAACCCAGGATGATCATGGCTTTCACATGTATCACCTTCAATGGTTCCCTGCTGCCTAAGGGATATTGCTAAATGCCTTAGAGTTGCATCTGTAGAACCAACAGGCTGACCCCACTCTACCTTTCTGGGCTATGTGTCCCTTCACCACATGCTTCCCACTACAATGTAGCTGTCATACTAACTAGGTATTCTCCGGTGTGTCTCTCTTCCTCTGGTATCTGAGGTTTTATTCATCCCACTTCCTTGGACTGGAATCTTATTCCTGGACCCTCTGGTTAGGAAAATTACACTCATGCTTCAAGGTTCAGATCAAGTACCTTTTCTCAGGAGAGTCTTCCTGCCCACCCCAGACCATGAGGGCTGAACTAGCCCCTCTTCCCTATGTTTCCATGATCTTGTATTCACACCTCTATTAAGAGACACTCAGATATGATGTGTCTAAGGCATCACACAGTCATCTACCTCCCAGATGTTTATTGCTTGCCGCTCTCCAAACCTAGACTATGAGTTCCTTGAAGGGAGAATATGGTTCAACTTTGCATCCCAAGAGCTTATCCAAGGACCTGGCAGACAGGCAATGCATTCACTTCATCATAATGAATAACGAATATTCAAAACAGAAAATGATGAGCCCCAGGCAGAGCGATAGGAGTATTTGGCGGGAAAAGTGAGCTTAAATTTTGCTGGGGAAGATGAAGTACAGTTGCATGGCAGATGTAAGTACTGAGTGGCTGTCTAGTACAGTACAAAAGGAGGTGAATTCTGAAGCCAGAGTGTCTAGGTTTAAACCCCTGATCCAACACTTCTTAGCTCTGTGATTTGGTACACGTTACTTAACCTCCCTGGTTCTCATTTCCCCATCTATAAAATGACAATATTAATATTACCCACTAAATAGGGTACTATAAAAATGACAGATTCTGCATATGTAAAGCACATAATGAATATATATGAATATTAATCATTATTATCTGAATGTGGCCACGAAGAGTAGATAAGATTTGGAACTAAAGGGGGTAGACATTCCGCCAGGTGGGGGGAAGATTGTAAAAACAGGAAGGAAATTGTAAGTGCCCTGGGGACAACAATGTTCTAGCCTACGGTATGTCACTGTGTGTAGTTAAGGACAAGGTTGAAACAGGCTGGAGCCAGATGAAAAAGTACTTTGAATGTCAGTCTAGAATTTTTTGAACTGTATTTTGTAAGAAGTAGAGAACTGAAGTGTTCAGAAACGTAGCTCCCAGGCTGAGTTTCAGTTAACTATTTATTTCAGGCAACTCTTTTTATAACCAAATCCAGAGGACTACAAAGCTGGTAACAGGGATGTGTGCGGTCACCAGAAATAGATAGTTCAATGCCTTTTTGACAATGTGTGCAAACATAACAATGTGTCTACAAGGGGCAAAAATCAGTCTGACTACAGAAACTTTCCAGAGTGAAAAACAAATTGACTCCTTGAGGTTCCCCCCTCAACCATTTTGCTTTTTTCCTTTAGACATTATAAAAAAATCTACAAGGCAAAGCAAGACTAAAGGCCAATAAGAAGATGGATATTAATAGGCTGGTTTCAGTATTCAGATGTATGTGTTTGACACTGGATTCGTTTAGAACTTTAATTTCTCAATAAACTCTCAGAACTACTTTTGTCAGAGGAAAATTCACATGCAATTAGGTTTTTCTTAAAAAAAAAATAAAATAAATCTGTGGAACAGTTTCCACCAAAGAGAAGCCATTGGTGGTAGTTCCACCACAGTTGGATATGAGACTTTATGGGAAAATTCAGTTTCTTTTCTATTTTATTTTATTTTAGAGATGGCATCTCACTTTTTTACCCAGGCTAGAGTGCAATGGCATGATCATGGTTCACTGCAGCCTTTACCTCCTGGGTTCAAGCGGTCCTCCCACCTCAACCTCCCAAGTAGCTGGGACTTCAGCTGCATGCCACCACGCCTGCCTTCTAGTTTCTTTATCAACTGCACCTTCTCTTATTTAAAGCTAAAGTGCAAAGGCACAGCGGTATTCACTGACAGTGGACACAAAGACATTTTTTTAAACCCTGTACAACACAGACCCAAACTGCACACACACAAGTATGTGCACGCACACACATTCATTCCAACAAAGAGTCCATAATTTTTGAAAGATTATAAAGCCATGTCAATCAAGGAAAATGACCGAGGTAAGTGTCAATCCTTTTAGAAGGTTTATTTGCCAAAGTTAAGAACATGTGCCTGGGAGACAGGTCTACACCTTTCTTGGAAGATGATTTTCAAGGTTTCGAATATTTAAAGGGGAAAGGGCAGGATAAAGAGAAGTATACAATTTTCACATTGGAGGGTAGGGGAAAAATAATTATTTACACCTTTGTCTGTCTCAGTTAATCCACATGTTTACATAAGATAATGTAGACAATATGGCAAAGGATGCCATCAGATATGCCTTTGTCTCAGGTGAGCAAAAGGTGAGGGAGGTACGGAGCTTTACCATCTTTGCAACCTTCTCACTGAGGAAGAAAAACAGGAAGCAGGTTTGCATGAACCAGTTCCCAGCTTGACTTTTCCCTTTGGCTTAGCAAGTTTGAGGTCCCAAGATTTGTTTTCCTTTCACAAAGGGAAGAAAGAAAGTAAACTAAGGAAGAGATCTAGAAGAGAAACAATTCCGTCCCTGTGGCCTCCACCATCTCATATCATCTAACCCCAGCAAGAGAACTCATGATTCTCCGCAAGAATGTCAGAGGTGTCTGAACCAGAGCAACTCCATCTTGAATAGCAGCTGAGTAAAATGAGGCTGAGACCTACCAGGCTGCATTCCCAGATGGTTAAGGCATTCTAATTCACAGGATGAGATAAGAGGTTGGCACCAAACACAGGTCATGAAGACCTTGCTGATAAAACAGGTTGCAGTGGAGAAGTCGGCCAAAACCCACCGAAACTAAGAAGGCAATTAGAGTCACTGCTGGTGGTCCTCACGGCTACACTCCCAGCAGCACACCATGACAGTTTACAAATGCCATGGCAATGTCAGGAAGTTACCTGTAGGGTCTAAAAATGGGAGGCCTGAATAATCCACCCCTTGTGTAGCATATCATCAAGAAATAACCACAAAAATAGGCAACCAGCAGCCCTCAGGCATCCTCTGTCTATGGAGTAGCCATTCTTTTATTCCTCTGCTTTCTTAATCAACTTGCTTTCACTTTAGAGACTCACCCTGAATTCTTTCTTGCCTGAAATCCAAGAACACTCTATGGAGGTCTGGATTGGGACCCCTTTCTGGTAACAAGAAGAATTTAATTTCTTATGTATTTTAAAGTGGAAATAACAATGCCCTTGATTTGAAACTGTGCATTTTACAGAAGAGTAAAAACTACTACCACCACCACCACAAACACCTCTAATATTCACTGAATACCTGATACGTACAACTTCCTTTTTCAGCGACGTGTGTTAAATTCACTTGAGCCACAATAGGGTGGCTGTTATGTTGTCCATTTCTTTTCCACATACAATTATCTAACACTCCACGTGTTATTCACACGGACATCAGTGCTATGCCTCACAACCATATACCTTGGTGCTTATTACACAAGTGATGAATGCTCACTTTCAGGCAATACAGCAATATCCATAAAAAAGGTAGTTTCTAAATACAACAATCCAAGCTACATACCTCTCTCCTCCATTGTCAAAAAATGCGGTGGTCACAATTTTACAAATTTCTAAATGTCTTCCCCTCATTTTGCTTAAAACCACAGGTTATCTCTAATGATCCTGTTTCCTCTTCGCCTACCCCTTCTCCATATTCACCTTGTGAAGCTGTTACATTTCCATTTCATTCTCAACTATCAAAGGCATTCAGATTTCTCTACTCACCTTTCTCTTTCTACACTGCTTCATGAAGTCATTATTCTCTCGCTGTGGGCTGATTCGTTGTATTACTCACTCAATTTGCTCTCTTTTACTGATGGCCTTAAATCCTTACTACATTCAGAAGACATTTGCATTATTTTGTTTGCTCAAATTGCCTGGGAAGACATTTTCCCCCCAGGATGCAACGATCCTTACCTTTTCATTTTATAATTCTTATTACTCAATGCATCTTCTTATACTAGAGCCAGCTATGTTTTGAGTCAAAATTAAGTCTTGTTTGTGGATCAGACAGATATTGGACAGCTAGAAGACAGAGAGACATTCAATTAAAAGGGCACAAGAGAACAGCATTCCAACTATTACTGATGAATAGCTGTGGTTCTGGAATGTAGCATTAGCAGACTCATGAATGATTTTCTTCCTATTACTTCTGTGATTAAAATGGGGACTGGTTAGGATGATGACTGCTAACATCCAAGTTGAAAGGAGTTCTTTTTCACTTCCTACTGATTCTGCAAAGGGTACACTTTTGGGAGGGAAGGGCATTATACTTTGCACTACTAGTCACAGGTAGGTTGATGATGCAAAGAATAACGCCTATATCCACCCTTCCATCCTATCTCCACCTTTCCAAACAAGGCAAGGAATGAACACCTCTGTGACAACTGCAAAGGAAAATTCTATTGATCAGAGATGGTTCCACGGTGTGATTGGGAGGAAAGATCATCCCCATCACTAAACAGATCAGTAAATTCCCTTTTTATTCCAAAAATAACCCCTTCCAAAAGTGATTCTCTATCTTGAACACAAATCAAGGGCATAGTTGGGAAAAATGATAAAAGCTCATTCTGTTCAGATTCTGGAGACACACTCAATCCCTGTTTACCCTTCTCACACCGCTGGAGCTAAAGAGGTTGGTCCATACCCTCCTGGCGGTGACAGTATCTCAATAAGCATTGCCTTGAGAACTAATGTCCAGAATTTGCTGTTGGTTCCAGTAGACCTTAGCTCCAGAATTCCAACCCTGTTCAATTCAGTAGTACCCTAAGCAGGTACTACTAAAAACACACTTTAAATGCAGCCGAGCCCAGAGGCCTATAGGGGTATTCAGGTGCTATCTGCTTACAGATAGAAACAACAGAAGCAGAAACAATAAGCAATGTACAGAGAGATTAACAACATGTGCTCGAAGTCAGAGTTCTTGGGTTTAAATCTCAATTCTGCACTTTCCCAGAAGTGCAACTCAGACAACAGCTCTCACCTGACTGAGTTTCATGTTTTCAGCCTGGACTGTAAACCGGAGATAACAAAAATGATACAGTATCTAGCATAGGACTTGTATATGGTTTGTCACAAGATCATGTATGTACAATAGTATGTATGATGCTTGGAGCTTACTGGCTTGAAATCCTTGCTACTCAAAGTGTGGTCCATGACTTCGTAGCATCTCATCACTTGGAGTTCAGCAGAAAAGCAGAATCTCAGGTTTTAACCCAGAACTCCCAAATCCGAATGTACATTTGAATGAGATCTCCTAAGCAATTCTTTTAACAGGATTTCCCAAGCATCAACTCTACGTGATTCATATGTACCACATAACTTGATAAACATCACTATAAAAAAACCGTTCACACCATTCTCACAAGCATTGTTGACCACAAACATTTTCTCCATAAATTTCAACAACATAGAGGTGGACTATTAAGAGACACTAATTTTACTGTTTGTAAACTGAATGAGAGCTTCACGTCTCACCTGGATGCCACATGCAGCTAAGAATTACATCAAGTCACAAAGTGGAACATGTGAGCTGCGTTAGCAGAGTTCCCGGTGCCTTACAGATGCTTGTTTCTAGACAGAAAAGGTTATAGACAGAAGTATGCAAAACGCACCAATGCTTAACACTGTTCATTTTTTCTTTAGCAAGATCTCAAAGCTTAGGAAATTTTAGAGAGGGAAAGCATGGGTAAGCTAGACTGAAAAGCTCATCTGAAGATGTGAAGCTCTACCAGTATTACCTAAAGATCTTTCCAGATTAGAAACAATAGCATAATAATTTTGGAGTTCCTCCACATGTAAGTAAATGTTCTTAATTCGAGACAATCAGATGACGATAAATGAAGAACGGTCATAATATGCCATTTCATATGCGTCACACATGTGTATGTTTATGTGTGTGCATGTGCATGTATGTATATATGCATACATGCTTTTCACGGACAATCTGCAAGATTTTCACTTTCCTGTTCCGATTACACATTTAGTCATTCATCAAATGTTTATGAAAGTCTAACTATGAATCAGGCACTGCCCTGTGTTAGCAGCTGTGAGAATGATGCTAGATGAGCCTCATGAACCTGTGAATGATAAATAGTATTTGGTACTGCAGCTCTACCACCTAGCATTGTCTTTGACACGCGACATGTCCTCAAAACATACCTGTTGGCTAATTTAATAAATATCATATTGGCATACACCAATGATAACACAGGATTCTTAGCATGTTTGTTTCCTACTGAAAATACAACCAAGATAATTTTGAGTCTGAACAGGTAGACGAGATAGAGCTGGCAACACCAGGACTATTTTTGGTGGCACTCATTGGCCATTTTCCATAGTGGTTAGTCACTGTGTTCCCCCAATCCACTTCAACTTGAAAACAGTAAGTGCACAGAGTTCATTCTTGGAGGCTGAATCTGCATGCAAATGGAGTTTTTCGTGCCTGTCATTGGTAATGATCAAATGGCTCTGAATACCCTTGGGTGAGGTGTCTCTTCTTTGGTTTGCCATGAACTATGCTATTCCCTTATCATCTTATACCCAGCCCAACTCAAAATCTATAGATTTCTGTAGGCATCTGAGTTTCAGACTGAGCTAAAACCCCAACTAAGTTAATTCACACTTGACTGGTTCCCTTAAATATATCCTTCAAGTCAACTCTGCCACTATCTAGTTGCTGAGAAAATATTGCCATGTATGGGAAAAATGTAATCCTTGTTCTCACAGATCTTGCATTCTAGTGCAGGAAGATAAAGAAAGAACAGAAATAAACAATATCATTTAGGATCATCAAGTTCTTCCAAGTCTACTCTTCCTTGTATAAAGACCTACTGGCTAAGATGAATGAATCTGCTATCCAGCTGAGCCTGTGCAGTATCCTGTTTTAGAACAACCTTGGATAATTCTCCAGTCCAGTGGGTAAACAAAAGAACACACAGTAGCCTTCTGCTCAGAGTTCAGGCAAGGCCATGGAGAAGTCAGATATGTAAAAATAATTAGTAACAACCACACTTATTAAGGAGATGATTGCTATCTTCCAGAACTCCCCAAACTTAATATTCTAAGTGTAGCACATATCTCATTTCCATTTCTTGCAACAATCTTGCAAGATAGGTACTAGTATTTTCAATGTATGAAGGAGGAAAGGGAGGCTCAGAGACTCTGAGCAACTCATCCAAGGTAGCCAGGCTGTAGGACACAGACTTGGCCTCATGCCAAGATCTGTGATTTCAAAAGTTCTCACACATCTGAGTCAAGATTTCTGAACTCTTCCCAAGTTATCGACACTGCATTTCTCACTGTCTGGGAATGTGTCTTTAATGATATATTTAAGACACACGGAGACTTGGCATTCAGAGCCCTTTGGAGAAGAGAAGAAACCAGGGACGGGGGTTAAAAATGGACACCGTGACTTTGATGTCAGTCGAGCCCTCCCACTGAGACTCCAGCTCTCTTGAATTATTCAAAGAATTGCTTTGAAACATATTTCAGCATTTCCCCTGGAAAGAGGACCATACGTGAACATTTATTACCAGTGCCAAAATGGTGTATAATTAATATTTTGAGGCAGCACTGTCACCTGCCTTAATGTTTACTCTAACAATATTAGCTTGGCTTGAACTAAATAATGCTTCGCCAACTGTGTGTTATCCCACTTTTACACAAGAAGCCTCAATTTATTTAATTATATGACTGATGATTTATTGTTGCATTCCTCCTTGGGTTACATGTTGTGTTAATGGGCCATCAATGTAAATAAGACGTTTCTGGGTGGGATCCGATGTCTCCAGTGCAATTAGAGCAGTCACAAAGAGGAGAGGAGAGAAACGGAGTCTACCTAGAATCCAGTCTCCTCCGAGGTTACCAACAGACCCTGTTGTCCTTAGCCATGGAGGCTGAAGGATATACAAGGATGGATGGGCAGGAGAAGCAGGGAACAGATTCAAGCCAAGGTGACGGCCATTTACATCCTAAAAAGCAAACCTCTCACCAGAACAAAAAGCAGAAGCTATTATGCATCTCAGAATCTGTGAGGCAAAGAAGCAGCCATGTCTCTCCTTGTGCATGGAATCAGCACTCAACAACACTGAAGAGGTGTTTTAGGGATGAAAACCTCTTGCCATATGTAGAGATGCGGGATTTCAGGGTGTTTGGCTCCCATGAACTTAGAAACACTCCTGTCAGCATGAAGACTACACTCATCGCTACCACAACGTATACGGTTCCTTTGATTCAGTTCACATGCCCTCAGAATTCACACTTCTAGAAATAGTCTTAAACTTTCCATTCTATGGTTCTTTTCATATTTCTAATAAAATACCTTTGTCATGGAGGCTTATGCAGAATCTACTTCCTACTAAGCTTAATATATTTAGCATCTGGAATTCCAAATTTGCAAATTAATGGGACCCCCTCTTTTCCCCATCCAGGCCAGGGCCACTATGCAGATTCTTTAATACTTTTAGCAATTATTATTATTATTATTATTATTATGTTGTTGTTGTTGTTTTTTTGGGATGGAGTCTCGCTCTGTCGCCCAGGCTGGAGTGCAGTGGCGCGATCTCAGCTCACTGCAAGCTCCACCTCCCAGGTTCACACCATTCTCCTGCCTCAGCCTGGCGAGTAGCTGGGACTACAGGCGCCCGCCACCACGGCTGGCTAGTGTTTTGTAAGACATTATTTTTAATTTTCCTCTTTCTTGACTCTTACAGTAAGTATTTGAAAAGAAACAACAATGATGAAATCAACATTCCTGCGATTTCCTTGCCTCTCTCTGTTTAAGACTGGCTGATTTTGAATGTGTCTTTTAAGCCCTTCTGCGAATTTCCCCTATACCCTGGGGTTTCCTGTGTCAGGCAAGAGGATAAGAAACATGCCAGCCATTTGGAAGTGTATTTGTTTTCACCCCATTTCACAAACTGCAGTTAATAAGCCTTTAATGAGAAGAACAATGTGTTCTCCATGCACTCGTATATAATGTGAACGGGGTCCCAGTACCTCTAAGACAACCTAGAATAAACCACTTAGCTGAATACCAATGACTGAGGAGGGAAAATAATTTCCATTCCCCACTGATTTCACAAGGTCAGGGGTATTCTGCACCATGATTGAACAGTTGTTCATCTTTACAAAGTGGCATGAAAGAAACGAAGGACCTCTCCACTTTCTGTCACTTTTCCTGACTCCAGAAAACATCAACACCATCTTTAAAGCTATAAAATATTGTTGTTATAGCTTCTTCCTCAGGCAAACAGGTGATAAAAGTGGCATTAAATGAATGAAACATTTGTCCCAACTTTGCAGCACACCCACCTGCAGTTCTGCAGACTGGTGTCCTCAACACTGGTTGTGAATGACATTTGCCATTTATGCAGATAGTATACGTGAGGGCCTCATTAGCACAGTGACTCTTCCAAATATTGGTAGCTTACCAGCAAGCATCATTGGGATTTGGTTGAGGTACAGGTGTGAACTGACTGAAAATTGATTTCTGAACTAGCCCAGAGCTGTTCTGATGGCGTAGGTAAAGAGATGGAGCAAACTGGTTAATTTCAGTACCATTAGCAGAGCCAAAGCATGAAAAGGGATATAAATTGCAAGAGGGATTATATTTTCCAGCTGCTAAGTACATAATAGAATAATGGGGTAAATTGATTACCATCTACCATTTCAGTACCAATGGCCTAGATGTTGTGTGAGTCTAATTAATAGTCAATGCTTTTTATGGAATAACGTTAAAAACAAGCTACACAGGCAAAGCTCTTTCTCTCCATCCATTCCAGCACCGTCCACATGCCACTAAGATCAACGCGAAAGAGGAACTTTCTGCATTGCAGTCCTGTACTTGGAAAACCTTCCTTTTCTTGTTCCCACCGAATAAGAACAGCGTTAGAAACAAAGTTGGTTTAGCATGAGGCAAGCCAGGAGTAGAAAATAAATTAAAAGTGCCACTGCAGGTCATTTGGCCATATCTCTGCCACTCACTGTCAAACCACAGAGGACTTCCCAGATATACAACTTCTAATTAGAGTACTGTAAAGAAAGAAAGAAAAACAAAAGTAGGTGTGGGTATGTCCATATTCCTTGTGGAAGGATCTCTGTGTGCCAACGTGAAACTCCATCACTCCTATACTAACGGCACGTAGGGACAAAGGGATGAACTGGTGCAATATCTATAAAGTTAGGCATCCTTTCCCATTTTTCACTCACCTGAATTCTGGAGGGAATTTTTATTTTTTGCTTGTTTTGGGGGCTGGGTAATACCTACGTATACTATGTGAGGTTCAACCAGTGCCATAACACCAAGAAAACAGGCCTCTGATTGTTGATATTTCAACTTCAGTGGCAGAATCTGCTTGTAAAGGACTGGGATAAAAACAGAATAAATAAAAATTTAACCCATTCGTTGAAGTACAAAAGAATGATTAGGCTTAAGGACATTATTTAATTGGTTTTTTGTTTTTGGTTTTGGTTTTGGTTTTGGTTTTGGTTTTTTGGAGATGAGGTCTTACTCTGTCACCCAGGTTGGGTGCAATGGTGTCATCACAGCTCACTGGAGGCTCAACCTCCTGGGTTCAAGTGATCCTCCCGCTTCAGCCTCTCAAGTAGCTAGGACTACAGGCCTCAGCCACCAAGCCCAGCTAATGTTTCACTTTTTCGTAGAGACAGAGTCTCACTATGTTACCCAGGCTAGTCTCCATCTCCTGAGCTCAAGTGATCCTCCTGCGTCGGCCTCCCAAAGCGCTGGGATTACAGGCAGGAGCCACCATGCTTGGCCGCGTAAGGATTTTAGAGTCAGATGTAGGAGCACATCCTGGCTCAATCACTTCGCAACAGGGTGACAGTGGTACACAGAGTTCTTCATCTCTTGAAGTGTAGGTTCTCTTAACTGTGAACAGAGTAGGTTGTAAGAATCGATGAAACAAGACAATAGATGCAAAGTGCTTAATGAAGTACTTGGCAAATAACAAATGCTCAAGAAATTATTATACCTTGTTGATGTGCCAAGCTTGCTCTCCTTGGTGCTGAAGACTTACAGGCTGATAGGAAGCTGACAGATTGTTTAAAGCCCTCTTGAAAGAAGGGGCAAAGTATAAAGAAGAATGAGTTCCTGTCCTTTGCAGGGACATGGATGAAGCTGGAAACCATCATTCTCAGCAAACTAACACAAGAACAGAAAACCAAACACCGCATGTTCTCACTCGTAAGTGGGAATTGAACAATGAGAACACATGGACACAGGGAGGGGAACATCACACACCGGGGCCTGTCAGGGCGTGGGGGACAAGGGGAGGGAGAGCATTAGGACAAATACCTAATGCATGCGGGGCTTAACACCTAGATGACAGGTTGACAGGTGCAGCAAACCACCATGGCACATGTATATCTACGTAACAAACTTGCACTCTCTCCGCACATGTATCCCAGAACTTAAAATAAAATTAAAAAACAAAAACAAACAAACAAGAAATGGACAAGGTACAAGTAATGAGAACGCCCTGAAGCCATAGCTAGAAGTCAAACCTGCTGTTCAGAAAAGGAAACAAAAATTGCCTAGTAAAATTTTCCCTAGATTTTTCACTTTAAGATTACAGCTTGTCCATCTGTCTCAGAGATCAAGCATGCTGGTCTACGCGCAATCTGGGATTTTTCCCAAGAACTAGTCAATACTTGTGAATTCAGATGAAGATAGCTTCTGCAAAAATTAAAACTTAGAGGTGATACCTTTAATTCAGAACTCTTACTTCTCATCGTACAGAGATCATATTCTTTCTCTACTCAGGAGCAGTTAATATGATACCACTCTACAGAATGGCACATTTTTATTTTGCCCAATAACAAATGCTCACTGGTTTCTGTCTCTCTGTGTCCATTACAGCCTAATTTTCTTCCACTTTTCTCTCTATTCAACTCAGGCGGGCAGCGGGGTAGCCTCGTAAAATCGCCTGGGTTCCAATCTGGATCAAGTCACACACTGCAAGTGGGATTTTGGGCAAGTTACTTAATTCTCCTAATCTTCACTTTCTTCGAGAGCTTTCTAAGAGGAGTCCGTGAAAAACGCTTAGAAAGCACCAACATTATCAATAGCACTCAGCAAACGCTCTGAAAATGCAATTGTTACTATTATGAATAGTGTTGTTAATAGCTCGGCACAAAAGGAACTGAGGTTTCTGCCGTTATTACCAACACCACCATCACTATTTTTTACTCAGTGTCCTCCTAGAAAATAATGCAAAGGTCCCCACATCTCACCTGTTTCTTTTACCCTGAAGGCTCTTCCTCTCCCCTGCAATGAATTCCAGAACAAAGCACTTTGGGGCCCACACCCTCGGTAGAATCTGTTTCTCCCGTGACACATTCATGGTAGTTTTCTGAATTACGGATTCACCAGCACAACGTGGTATTACAAGGCATGGGCTCCGAAGTTGGTGTGGAAAATCCTGGCTGTCCCCTATTTCTATGCGGAGTAACACTTCCCAGTGCGCATCATCTCTCTGAGATGCACCTTCCTCCTCTGAAAAAATGGGATCAATAACAGTGCCCATCTCTGAAGGTTATGGTGGCAATCCTGTGGGATCACATCTGCAAGATGCTTGTCCTAGCACCTGGCATGGAGTAAGCACCTGTGAAAGTTAGCTGCTCAATATCAATTTATATCTCATTACTAACATCCCCCACCATCTGCTCAATAGATGTTAGCCCAATGCTCTCCACTGCTCTTTCCACTGGACATATATATGTCGAGGAGGGTGCTCCGTCCAACATCTCCAAAGCAGACCTGCATGTTGATAGCATTTATACATATACACACATACATATACATCACATATGATATGTTACTAGCATGCAGCTCTGCTCTGGAGATGTTAGACGGAGCACCCTCCTAGACATCTATTTTAACAAAAAAATCTCAAAGGAAAAGGAAATAGCCACATGCTCTCTGTCAGATCTGTCCTCAGGATTTTCTGTTTGTAAGCAACCCCCTGTTCAGTGTAGCTGTCAGCCCTTCAGATGTGCCTGGTTTATGTACTGACTGGCATAAACACATAAACCATGATATTTCCAACCCTCATTTTCTCCTGCAATGAATTTTGGTTATATAATTTCCCTATCTTAATTACTTCTAGCTATATTCTGGCTTGTGGGGCTAAATAATGTCACAGTCACCTTCCTGAGTGCTGCGACATTACATTGCCTAAGTGCCTGTGTGCTTATGTCCTCCTTTGGATGCTGTGTGGACGCATGATGCAAACGCACTGCTTTTAATCCCTCCTCATGTATCAATTCTCCCCTTCCCTTAATCTTTTTCACTCTTCATTGCCAACTTGTCTCCAATCTGTCTCCATCTTTCTGCTACTAAAGGTACCAGAAATAAATGCTACAGACTAGGGGTAGGTGAGCTGATAGATATGAAAGAACAAAAAAAGGAAGAGAGGAAAACAAAGACAGAGACAGCAGAAAGGCAGCTCCAGAAGTTGTGAGAAGGGAGGATGGAGGGAGGCGGCTGTCCTTGGATTCTGGGAGGATGCAGGCCACGGACCAACAGAGAGGCTTTGGACAATGCCACCCTGTGGCCTGTCCAGCCTGTAGTTTCCTCTACCTCTGGTCCCTATTTTTCCTTCTGAGTTTTCCCATCACTTCCATTTCAGGATTCAGTGTATCCCCCTTTCCCAACCCCCGAAACGTATTAGTCTGCCTTTTCTAGGATGAATTGTGTTTTAATCTTTTCTGCTCATATTTCTAACCTGCTTAGGGTAGGCTTCTGTAATGTCCCCATTCCATGCTCCTGTTTGCAACACCTTCCAATTTAATATTGTCTGCAAATTTCATTAGCATGCAATTTACTTTCCCTTCCAGATCATTAAAAAAAAAAAAAAAAATCCTCACCTAGACCAAGCTATTATGAATCTCCCTTCCTCTCTCCCCAGATCCCAGCCAAGTGGGAACATTACCATTTATCATTATCTTTTGTTTATAATCTTTCAGCCAGGTTTCATCTAAGCCGATTAAAACTAATCTTGATGGCAAAAGAAAATTCAGATAAATAAAACCAAGCCCTGACATCAGGAGCCTCCGTAAAGATCAAATATATAGCATGGTTAATAGCTAATATTGTGTTTATCTATCTCTTCTCCCTAATAATCTTCCATATGGACAGCCTCAGACTTTCTTCTCCAAGGCCCAAAGAGAATCAGATCTGTATTCATTCAGAGAGACTTACACAAGCACATCAGAGGGATTAAATCCATCAGTCCCAATTGTTTAAAGTTTCCATGGAATCTTTATCCCCTGCAGTATCTTCAAACCCCAAGGGAACGGGGCACTCTTCTGCAGAGGAAGCTGTTTGCAGACTGTCAAAGACTTACTCATTTAACATCTCATGCTCAGGAATCCACAGTCTCCCCTTCAAGGCAGAAAGGGTTTTCACCACCAGCCTTGGCACTTGGTACATGATAGTTAATAAAGTTCTATTTACGGCTCTAATGAGGATAAAACAGCCATTTCCTTAGCTAGGTGCCAGATACAGAGATTGATAACCAGACTAATCCTAACATAATTCCCTTAATAATGGTTAAAAACCACTCAAGTACCTTAATACATCAAGATGTAAATGTTTTATAATACCCATAAACACCCCCAGAACCTAATAGAGTTAATTCCACCAAGATTGAAATAAGTGAGAGGTGGTATAAAAATCAATTTCCCTCCACCTCCAGTGATTTATCACCAGCTTACTACCAGGATCAATTAATGTTGCACTAAGAAAATGTCTAATAAAATTTTAGGCCAAAGGAATGGAAAATAGAACACAAACCTTGTTTCAAACTCACGTAATGGGTTAGACATATCTCAACCTTCCTGGTGATTTAAAAAAATCTAAATTAAGATCACCAACAATTTAAGATTTAAGATCAAGAATAGCTTATTGGGCTTTTATGAACCTCACAATGCTGTTAACCTTTCTCTAGAAAATATCTAGATTCCATTTTATTTCCATTCTCTCTGATATCAACCTAATAAACAATCTCCACCTCCTGTACTCTAAGCTATATGCAAATATCTATGATGTGTTTATATTTTTTTTTTAAAATTACAAATAAAAGATTAGGAAAAAAGTACACAGTATGGACTTTTTTTTTTTTTTTTTTTTTTTACACCTAAAAATAAAAGAAAAGGAAATTTCATAGAGACTCACAATACTATGAAGAAGCTCAAAGAGAAATTCATAGAAAGGGGATGGTCTCTTTTTTTTTTTGCGGTGCCTGTTAGATTCACAATTCTGAAACTAAAGAGTCATTTATTATTAAGGTAAGAAGTGAAGCAGAGTTCTACGCTTTAGAATAGGGCAACCTGCTTGAGGTCTGTGCCTCTTTTTTTTGTTGCTGTTGTTTCGTTTTGTTTTGTTTTTTTGTGAGGTCCTACAATTTACCCCAGTTGGAGAGGAAAAAAAAATACTTGAGAGGAACCTCTCAGGTAGGGAATCATTTTAAAAGGAAGGATTTTAAATCACATGCTCTCCACTGGCACTGGGGCAGGAACTTGCCTACACGAATCTCCCTCAAAAGGGGCGGGCCGAAGTGGCAGCGTGGTCACAGCAGTCTTGCCTGACATGTACTGCCCTTTTTCTTTTATTGTTTTCATAAAGTCCTTCATGCAAATTGCAAGAGATGCCCTTTATTACGGCATAAAAATTAAGTGGACATAATGGCCTATGTCCAGTGAACTCCTCCCATTAGGAAGTAAGGGAACTTCACATTTTAATTCGTTCAGTCAAGGAGCAGGCAGAACCTCACACCACAATGATTACTTGAATTAATTCCCGGTCAGTAAAAGTGGACGTTGAAAGACGACTTACATTGAGGGTACGTATTTTTATGGGCTTAGAATATATAACTCATCCTAGAGATTCAAGTTTCTAAAGTAATCCCAATCGCAATCAGGAATCCTGTAGTTGGAGCAACTCTTCTTGCCACCCCGTTTCTCTTTACCACACATTAAGGTGGGGAAATCGCGTTATACCAGCGGTCAGGATCAGGGGGCGCATGGATTGGGAAATGATTTTTTTTTTTTTTTTTTTTTTTTTTTTTTGAGCAAGGGTCTTTCTCTGTAGCCGCCCAGTTTGGGTTGCTGTGGTGCAATCGGGGCTCACTGCAGCCTTGACCTCACTCTATTGCCCAGGCTGATCTCAAACTCCTGGGCTCAAGTAATCCTTCTGGTTTAGCCTCTCGAAGTGCTGAGATAAAAGGTGTGAGCCTCTGTGTCCTGATAAAAATTGACTTTTTTTTTTTTTTCTGGAGACAGAGTCTTGTTCTGTCACCCTCTCTGGGGTGCAGTGGTGCGATCACGGTTCAATGCTGCCTCAGTCTCCCATACTCAAACAATCCTTCCACCTTAGCCGCCTGAGTAGGTGGGAATACAGAACCTCACCACCATGCCTGGCTAAGTTTCGTATTTTTGGTAGAGATGGGGTTTCACCATGTTGCCCAGGCTGGTCTACAAACTCCTACGCTGAAGCCATCGGCCTGCCTTGGCCACTCAAAGTGCTGGGATTACAGGTGTGAGCCACTGTGCTCGGCTGAAAATTGATTTTTTAATAATGTAATTTATAAGTCATTGCAAAACTTTAATTATTTTCTGAACCACTGGCAGTTATGCGTGGTATAGTGCTGAGATGGGATTATTTTTATTTTACGTAGTGATAACCCATGCCCGGTTAAGATAAAAACACTCATTTAAACAGATATGTCTATTTCCCATTTCATCTGGAAAGGTACATTTATTTAAATCAAATTCATTTCACAAATCGTTACCGAGCGCCTGTCCTGTGGCAGGCACTGATCTAAGTACTGAATACAAAGCATGAAATAAAATGAGCGTGGTCCTTGTCTTCAAGGAGCTTTCATTCCTGGAAGGAGCAGAGTTAATAAAAAAGCAAATAAAAGAAATAATTACAGACTGTAATACACGTGGGGGAAACAGATAAACAGGATGCTGTGATAAAGAAAAGCAGCAGAGAGGAGAACTTCTTGAGAACTTCATGTGACCAGTATCTGCATAACTAGTCAATGTGTGGGATAAATATGAATCCAATGTCAAAAAAGGACTCTCAGCTGTGCCCAGAGGCTCAGCCTGTAAGCCCAGCACTTTGGGAGGCCAAGGTGGAAGGATCACTTGAAGTCAGGAATTCCAGACCAACCTGGCCAACATGGTAAAATCCCATTTCTACTAAAAATACAAAAAATATTAGCTGGGTGTGGTGGCACACACCTGTAATCCCAGCTACTTGGGAGGCTACAGCAACAGAACCACTTGACCGAACCCAGGAGGCAGAGGTTGCAGTGAGCCGAGATCGTGCCACTGCACTCCAGCCTGGGTGACAGAGCGAGACTCTGTCTTAACAACAACAACAAAGGCTCTCAATCATCTAACACATATTTCTATTAGCATAGAGCTGGGAGGACAAAAGAGGGCCACTTCCGTGATATTCCACACATTTGACATATTTATCTAAAATGATCCTGGCCACAGTTCTGACGACTGTAACAAAATCACTTGTTCCCTTCCACTCGGAGTCATCCATTTATCTATGCTTTTCCTCATTGCAGAAAAAAAATGTATTTATTTAATGAGGAGTGAGGTTTTAAATTTTTTAAAAATGTTAAATCCCTTCATATCCATCCCCTCCAAGGAGAGAAGACTTACTATCTGTAAAATTAAAGAATAGCTTAAACTTAAAATAATCAAATGCCTGTAGTACCAGCATCAATCAATGAATTAAGGCAATGCAATATACAAAAACTCACCCTGGCTTGCCATCACATATCAGCTGGAGACAGGTGTACTAGGGTTATTTGGTAAATGGTGCTGACAAAATTATTTAAAATATTTGGTAAATAGTATTACATTGTTTCTTCTTTATTCCACAAGGTCAGTTACCTTTATCATATTAATTGGCAGACAAAATAATCACTTTCTTCTATTTTTTGCTAATATTTTCATGGCAATTATGTATCCTTAATAAACTGTTAATTCCTCCAAAGCAGTGGTTTATAAAAAATAGGTATGTCCCTTCCATTATTATATCAAATAGTGTAGTACTACCATGAGTACGCAATGGAAATAAATACAGACTTCAGAACGCTATGTACAGATGTGACCCCCCCATGTCTACCATATCAAGCACATTCAAACACATCAACATGCCAGTTTTTCAGTCTCAGTGCCCTCAGATGAGAAATGAAAATAAAGGTGTTAATAATTACCATTCCACAGGGTAGTTATGAGACGTGAATGAGATCAGCTGTGTGAAAACATTCTGAAAGCAGTCAAGCACTGCAGAAATATCACCAGTTGTTATTACAGAGAGTGTTCAATACATGTTTGTTGGTTGAAAGATGCTAACTTTTCCTTTTTTGGGGGTGGGGAGGGGGATGGAGTCTGACTGTGTCATCCAGGCTGGAATCCAGTGGCACAATCTCAGCTCACTGCAAGCTCCACCTCCTGGGTTCACACCGTTCTCCTGCCTTAGCCTCCTGAGTAGCTGGGACTATTGGCGCCCACCACCATTCTCAGCTATATGCTAACTTTGCAAGCCCTGAAGCTTGCAGATAAAATAATCTCAGAGATGTAGGTATGCAGACACACTTACACGGTCTTGTAGTGGGATAAGCATGACCAGACAACGTGACTCTCTATAGAAGCAAGACTGGATATTTCCATTTCACTCTCCAGACCAGAGCGACCTATCTCAGCCAGGAGCTTTCACAGCACATGGTCTCAGTGTCTCACTCTGTGAGAATGCTTTTCCACTAGACAGAAATGGTTCCTTCTCGTCATTAATGGATCAATGATGAAGTCTTCTTCTTAAAAAGAACAGCCTATCCAGGCAAGTTCAACTGTCCTCCTTCTGCTCATTCTCTGAATAGCACTTAGTTTTATTAACATCATAAATGTCCCTTTTTAATTAGATATTTCATTCTGAGATAATTCTAGATTCATATGAAGTTGTGGGCCATAATGTTACAGAGATCCTGTGTAGTTACCTAGTTCCTCCAACAAGGGTGGTTTCAAAACCGTAGTATGGTATCAGGGGATTGTGCAATGATAGCACTAACACAGTCAAGATCTAGAACTTTCCCATCGGCACAAAGATCCTTCATGTTGATCTTTCATAACCACACCCATTTCCTTCCTCCTCCCCATCTCCTCTCTACCCGAGCAATGACTCATCTGTTCTCCATGTCCATTATTTTGACATCTCAAGAATTTTATATAAATTGGATTTTTTTCATTCAGCATAATTTCCTGGAGATTCATTCAGGCTGTTGGGCTGTTGCAAGTATCAACAGTCCACTCCTTTTTGTTGCTGGGTTGTATTTTATGGTATGGATATACCACAGGTTGTGTAACCATTCACCCTGTGAAATATATGTACGTTGTTCCCAGTTTCTATCTATTATGAAGAAAGCTGCTACAAACATGGGTGAACAGGTTTTGTGTGAACATGTTTTCATGTCTCTAGAATAAATGCCCAGGAAGGCAATTGTTAGGTTATCTGATAACTACGTGTTTACATTTAAAGAAACTGCTCAACTTTATCTCAAAGTGGCTATGGGAATGTATCATTTGACATCCTCTCCAGCGATGTGTATATAATCCGAATGCTCAACATCCTTGCAAGGCCAGGTGAGGCGGCTCACACCTGTAATCCCAGCACTTTGGGAGGCTGAGGCAGGCGGATGATGAGGTCAGGAGATCAAGACCATCCTGGCTAACACGGTGAAACCCCGTTTCTACTAAAAACACAAAAAATTAGCTGGGCGTGGTGGCGGGCGCCTGTAGTCGCAGCTACTTGGGAGGCTGAGGCAGGAGAATGGCGTGAACCTGGGAGGCGGAGCTTGCAGTGAGCCTAGATCGTGCCCCTGCACTCCAGCCTGGGTGACAGAGCAAGACTCTGTCTCAAAAAAAAAAATTCCTTGCAAGTACTGGGGCTGCCACTGTTTTAGTTTTAGCCCTTCTGACAGGTATGCACTGACACCATATTGCAGTTTTTATCTTCATTCCCTAATGGTCAATGATGTAGAGCATCTTTTCATGTGCCTACTTGCCATCTGTGTATCCTCTTGAGTAAAATGTCTCTTCATGTCCTTTGCCCATTGCTCGATTTTTTTTGGTTGAGTTTTGAGAGTTCTTCATGTATTCTAGATATTGGTCCTTTGTCAGATACGTGGCTTGCAAAAGTTTCCTCTAAGTCTGCAGCTTCTCTTTATATCCACTTAGCACGTTGCTTTGCTGAGCAAAAGATTTAAAAAATTTTTTTGACGAAGTCAAATTTATCATTTTCTTTTATGAACTGTGCTTTTGGTATTAATTCTAAGAACTCTTGGCTAGGCGTGGTGGCTCATGCCTATAAGCCCAGCACTTTGGGAGGCCAAGGTGGGCGGATCACCTGAGATCAGGAGTTCAAGACCAGCCTGATCAACATGAAGAAACCCTGTCTCTACTAAAAATACAAAAAAATTAGCTGGGCATGTTGGCATGTGCCTGTAATCCCAGCTACTCGGGAGGCTGAGGCAGGAGAATCGCTTGAACCTGGGAGGCGGAAGTTGCAGTGAGCCCAGATCATGCCATTGCACTCCAGCCTGGGCAACAACAGTGAAACACGGTTTGAAAAAAAAGAAGAAAGAAAAAAAAAAGCAAACAAATAAAAAAACTCTTTGCCTAGCTTTAAATCTCAAAGATTTTCTGCTTTTCTTTTCTTCTTTTTTTTTTTTGAGACAAAGTCTCATTCTATCATTCAGCCTGGAGTGCAGTGGTGTGATCTCGGCTC
>NW_016807466.1:346551-370269 GCF_001698545.2 Rhinopithecus bieti | reverse complement strand
TTTTTGAGACAGAGTTTCACTCTGTTGCTCAGGCTGGAGTACAGTGGTACAATCTCAGCTCGCTGCAACCTCCGCCTCCAGGTTCAACCGATTCTCCTGCCTCAGCCTCCCGAGTAACTGGGATTACAGGCTCACGCCACCATGTCCGGCTAATTTTTTTATTTTTAGTGGAGACGGGGTTTCCCATGTTGGCCAGGCTGGTCTTGAACTCCTGACCTCAGGTGACCCGCTTGCCTCGGCCTCCCAAAGTGCTGGGATTTCAGGCATGAGCCACTGCACCCAGCCTCTTTTTTCTTTACTAAATGTTTTACAGTTTTATGTTTTATATCAAAGTTAATGATCCATTTTGAGACTTTTTTTTGTATAAAATGTAAAATTTTGGTCAAGAATTCCCAGTTTCTCTACTACCATATGTTGAAAGGTTATCTTTCCTCTATTGAATAGCCTTTTCACCTTTGTCAAAAATCAGTTGGACACATTTATGTAGGTCTATTTCTGGGTTCTATACACTTTTAAAAATTGATCTATGTGTCTATCCATCTGCCACTGCCACACCGGATTACTGTAGCTATATAAGAAGTCTTGTTTTTGAACAGACTCATTTCTCCCACTTTATACTTCATTTACAAAATTGTTAAGCTTTTCAAATTTCATGACACTTTCATTTATATTTTAGAATAGTCTTGTCTCTATCCACAAAAAAGCTTACTGGGATTTTTTACAGAAATTCTATTAAATCTGTTCATCCATTTGGGGAGAATCAATGTCTTTACTATGTTGAGTCTTCCAATCCAATGAAAATGATGTCTCCTCTTAAATTTTTTAAAAATTATTTTTTGTCAAAATTTTGTAGTCTTCCGTATACAAGTTGTATTTTGTTAAAATGTCACCTAAGTATATTTTTTGAGGCATTGTACGTGACAATGCATTTTTAATTGTGGTACCAGCGTGTCAGCTGTAGGTGTTTGGTAGGTTTTCTTTAATAAATTCAATTCTTTCTATTCCTGTTTTTCTGAGAGTTTTGTCATCAATGGATGTTGAATTTTATCAAGTGTGTTTCTACATAGATTGATATGATTTGGTGATTGATTTTCCTCTTCAGTCTACTGGTAGGGTAGATTACATTGATTTAATTGTAAATATTGAACCAGTGTTACATCCCTGAAATAAACCCTATGTGGTTAAGGTATAAAATTATTTTTATATATTGTTGAGTTCTATTTGTTAATATTTTGTTACAGTCAATGGTGATTAAGAATATTAGTCTACAGTGTTCTTTTCTTTTTTCCCCTGGCTTTGCCTGGTTTTGTTGTTAGGGTAATTCTAATGTCATAAAATGAATTGGGAAGTACTTATTTCTCTCTCGTTTTCTAAAAGAGGCTATAAGGACTTGGTGTTAATGCTTCTTTCTAAATCTGGTACAATTCTCTAACAAAAACCTCCAGATCTGGAGATTTATTTTTTGGGAGCTTTTAACTTAAAATCCAATTTTTTTCATAGTTATAGGAACATTCAAATTATCAATTTCATAGTGAGTAAAATATGATGGTTTGGATTTTACAAGCAAGTGGTCCATTTCATCTAAGTTGTCAAATATACGTTTGTGGAGTTACTTGTGGTATTCCCTTATTATCTGTTTGACATCTCCAAAGTCTGCAGTGATATTCCCTGTTTGATAATTTGTGTCCTCTCTCTTTATCTATCAGTTTTGCTCAGGTTTGTCAGGAGGTTTGTCTTATTCATCTGTTCAAAAAGCCAGCTTCTCCTTCTTATCGATTTTCCTCTATTGTTTTACTATTTTCAATTTCATTGATTTCTTCTCTCATCTTTATAACTTCCTTCCTTGTTTGCTTTCGGTGTTTAATTGTTTGTTTGTTTGGTTGGTTGGTTTTTTGACAGAGTCTTGCTCTGTTGCTCCAGCTGAAGTGCAGTGGTCAGTCTTGATTCACATGCAACCTCCACCTCCTGGGTTCAAACGATTCTCCTGCCTCACCTCCCCAGTAGATGGGAATACATGCATGCGCCACTATATTTGGCTAGTTTTTGTATTTTTAGTAGGGATGTGGTTTCACCATGTTGGCCAGGCTGGTCTCAGACTCCTGACCTCAAGCACTCTGCCCACCTCGGCCTCCTAAAGTGCTGGCATTACAAGTGTGAGCCACCATATCCAGCCTCTTTTTCTACGTTCTTAAGGCGGGAGCTTAGATTATTGGTTTGAAGCTTTTCCTCTTTTCCTAATGTATTCATTTATTGCCATAAATTTTCCTCTCACCATTACTTTAGCTGTGTCCCATAAATTTTGATGTATTTCCACATTCATTCTGCCCAATGCACTTATTTATTTTCCTGGAGACTCCTTTAATCCATGGATTTTGTTCAGCAATGTGCTGTCTAGTGTCCAAATGTTTGCAGATTTTCCTGTTATCTTTCTCGTATTGATTTATAACTCAATTCCATTGTGGTCACTGTATGATTTCAATTATTTTACATTTGTTAAACTTTGTTTTATGGCCCAGGATATCTCCCATGGACACACAAAAAAAAATGCCTTCTGTCATTGGGGACGTTCTATAATGTTGACGAGACCTTCTTGATTGATAACAGTTGTGGTGTTCTCTATCCTTCTGATTTTTAGTCTAGTTGTCCTATTAATTTCTAACAGTGTTTAGCCTCTGACTATAATTGTTATATTCTTCTATTTCTCCTTTGAGTTATATGTTTTTTGCTTCATATATTATGAAGCTCTGTGTCTAATGTGTGCACATTTAGGATTGCTATTCTTGTTGGACTGACACTGTATCATTGTATCATTACATATCATCTCTATTTCTAGTTTTTTTGTTTGTTTGTTTTTTGCTCTTAAATCTACTTTATCTGATAGTATAGCTACTCCTACTTTCTTTTGATTGGTGTTTCCATACTCTATCTTTTTTCCATCCTTTTACTTTCAGTCTACCTATACTATTAAATTTGAAAGGCGTTTCTTGTCAACAGCATATAGTTAGGTTGTGTACTTTAATCCACTCTAACAATCTCTCACAAATGGTGTATTAGGCCATTGCCATTTAATGTAATTATTGTTATGTTAGTGCTTAATTTTGCCACTTTATTCTTTTTTTCTATTTATTCTCTCTGTTGTGCGTTTTTCAGTTTGCCTTTTCTGCCTTTCTCTAGGTTGCTGAAATATTTTCATAATTAACTTTTAATTTGTCTATAGTGTGTTTGAGTGAATCTCCTTTTACAGACTTTTTAGCAGTTATCTAGGTATTGCAATATACATACCTAACTTACCACAGTCTGGTGCTATGTTTTCAGTGTTTGAAAGAAGTGTGGAAACCTTAACTCCCTTTATGTTCCCTTCCTCTCCCCATTTTAAATATAATTGTCTTAAATCTTTCTACTACATGTATTTTGAATCACATCAGACAGTATTATAATTTTTGCTTAAAGATAACTCAGAATTTTGGAAACACCAGAGAAGGAAAATTTATCATATTAATGCCTATTTTTGTTTTCCTCCTTGCTGATGTTCTAAAATTCCTGCTTTTATCCTTTCCTTTCTCTTTACAAAACTTCTTTCAGCCATTCTTTTAAGGTAGACCAGCTTCCAACCAATTCTTTTAATTTTTCTTCATCTGAGAATGTCTTGATTTCTCCTTCATCGCCAAAGGATATTTTAACTCAATACAAAATTCTGAATTGACAAGTATTTTCTTTCAGCACTTGGAAAACACCCTGCCATTTCTTATTTGCTTCTGACTTCCGATGAGAAATCTGTTCTCCTTCAAATTTCTCCCAGTACTTCCAAGATGTTTACATTGTCTTAGCTTTTCAGAAGTTTGACTATCATGTGACTTGGTGTGGATTTCCTTCAGTTTCATCTGACTTGGGATTTACTCAGTGATTTGAAACTATATCCAGTCAGCCCTCTATATCCGTGGGTTCTATATCCACAGATGCTATCAATCATACATCAAAAATATTCCAAAAATTTGGCCGGGCGTGGTGGCTCACGCCTGTAATCCCAGCACTTTGAGAGGCCGAGGTGGGCAGATCACCTGAAGTCAGGAGTTCGAGACCAGCCTGACCAACATGGAGAAACTCTGTCTCTACTAAAAATACAAAAATTAGCCAGGCATGATGCCTGTAATCCCAGCTACTCGGGAGGCTGAGGCAGGAGAATAGCTTGAACCCGGGAGGCAGAGGTTGTGGCGAGCCGAGATGGCGCCATTGCACTCCAGCCTGGGCAACAAGAGTGAAACTCTGTCTCAAAAAAAAAAAAAAAAAAATCAAATATTTAAAATAACAGTACAATAAAATAATACAAATTAAAATGATAGTATAACAACTATTTACTACTTACATATTTACCAATCACATCAGACAGTATAATTTTTGCTTAGAAATAAAGCATAATTTTGAAAACAGCAGAGAATGAAAATCTCTCATACTAATGCTTGTTTTTGTTGTCCTTCTTGCTGACATAGCTTACATAGCATTTATATTACGTTAGGTATTATAAGTAATGTAAAGATGTTTTATAGTATACAGGATGACAAAAATAAAATGGTAAATGCTTGAGGTGAGAGATATGTCCCCACAAAGCATACAGAAGGATGGGTGTAGGTTATATGCAAACACTATGCCATTTTATATCAGGAACTTGAACATCCATGGATTTTGGACTGTCCTGGAACCAGTTCCCCACTGATACTGCAGGAAGACTGCACTTCTGTTTAGGCATTTTGTTTGTTCTTCCTTGGAGGAACAGGGAAAAAAGGTTTACTTCCTCTTTCCAGAAGTCCACTTCTAACTATCTTTACTTACTTGCATGCTTGTGTGTTGTGTGTTTCTTGTTCTCAGATCCCTAAGAACAAGCACCCGACTCTTTCAATTTTCCACTGTATTCCCAAGGCCATAAACCCTTGCACATAATAACTGTTTGATGCATATTTTGAATGATTGAATTAACAAAATGAACTCTAGACAGGTTCACAGTAGGGTTTACTATAGTAAACCCTTGAGAATTTAATTTATACTGCAGATTCAGGAAGGTCTCATCTCTGTCAATTCTGATTCAGGAGGTCTATGCTGGATTGCGTACATCTGCATTTTTCAGCACATTTCGCAGGTGCTTGGACACAACTATCTTGGACCCACTAAAAGAATCAGCACAAGCTGTGCTTCGTACTAAGACATTTAGGGTCTGAGCGCTGTCCTGGAAGGCGACGATTAGGGTGATGGGAGCAGAGGTCATCACGGGAGTTCTGCTTCATTCGACCTGCTCCACACCTGCAAGCAGTGAAATGAGTTTCCCCATAAACAGATGTAAATCTAGGGACATAAATTCAAAATAAAAGCCTTTTAACAAATTGGAGATGAAATTGTCACAAAAGGCATAACGTTCTGCTACAGAAAAGGTAGCTGGAAGAACATGCTCTGCCCTCAACTCATGCATTTTAAAACACTGAGCTGAGGGTTTGTGTTTACCCAGTGCAAGGCCATTAATACATTCAGCCCAAAAGTGAAGCAATTTTAATATTAATAGGCTCTTTATGAGAATTTAATAACAAAGTCATAGCTTCCTTGTGTTTCAAGACACAGGGGTTAATTACTTCAAACGGGTTGGCAGGGAAAATGTCAAATTTTAATGCTGACCTTAGCAGTTTGGGATAAATATAAAAAGGTAATAGCCCATTTAAAGCTATCATGCTCACTGTTCTTTGCAAGCTAAGAAACTGTCACAAGATGTCCAACCTGTGGGTTTCAGCTATGGATGCTCAGAATAGCCACACACCTGGTTATCACACTTGGTAAATCTAAGTGACTTGCACCCGAATTCAGTCTACTCTTTCATGGGGAAGAGGAGGGAAAAAAACCCAGAATTTTCGTTTGTTGGTTTTAGGGGGAGATCTCTTCTCATATGCAACACTGAAGCCTGTTGATGTTCAGGGTTTTCCAATCTTCCACCCATAGCTTCAGAAAAGCTTAAGGTAAAAAATGAAACCTGTCAGATAAGACTCTAGCTCCTCTGCTAAAGAAAGGACTGTTGTTCATTTTCACAAACGAATCAAATGGATTCGGTTGCAACTGGATATATCCATGGTCTGTTTCTCTTAGGCTACAGAGAAAGAAATAAGAAGCCAAGGGGACAGCCCTTAAGTCCTATAAGGAACAGAAGATGAGGGACGCTTAGGTGATAGTGAGGTTGGAATTTATCAGGAGAGGTCAAACAAATCACCACAAAATATGAGTAGAGTTCATTGACCTAAGAAACATGATCCTACAGTGTTAGAGTATGAATTGCGAATTTAAATTAATATCTCTGACAGTTTTTTTTTTTTTCTGCCCATATACTCCAAATGTTTTTCCTTTGATCATTGCCCCAGATATTTTCCCCCATTTTCAGACTCCCGACAAGGATCCAGAGTTTGCCATAACTAATCAATTCAGTCCCAAGTGGGTGTCTCCATTCTCTGCAGCTGTGGGGAACTCTTCTAACACCACCATGTATGCGTAGAGGTGGATACCACTTTTTACTAGAACCTATCCCACCAAAAATATTCATGATGGTGGTGGAGCCAGAGATCTCTTTGCACTGGTCATTTGCTTTCAGTCACAGCGATTTACTGAATACCGATCACAACCCTCTCTGCTAAGAGTAGGGGATTCAGAAGTGAATCAATCAAGCTTCCTGCCCACACAAAACTGACAGTGTCATACGGAAGACAGGCAAAAAAACTAATTATGAGGGAATGCCATGGGAACACATGATAAAAGCAACAGACTTTTAGGATTCTAACATTCTAAGATTATTCTAGGATTCTGTTATTAAATAGATTCTTCTTCTTCTTCTCCTTCTTCTCCTTCTCCTTCTCCTTCTTCTTTTTGTTTTCTTTTGAGACAGAGTCTCGCACTGTCGCCCAGACTGGAGTGCAATGGCGCCATTTCAGCTCACTGCAACCTGCACCTCCTGGGTTCAAGGGACACCCCTGCCTCAGCCTCCCGAGTAGCTGGGAGTAGAGGTGCATGCCACCATGACTGACTAATTTTTGTATTTTTAGTAGAGACAGGGTTTCTCCAGGTTGGCCAGCCTGGTCTCGAACTCCTGACCTCAAGTGATCCGCCTGCCTCGGACTCCCAAAGGGCTGGGATTACAGGCGTAAGCAATTGTGTCTGGCCTGTTATTAAATAGATTCTAAGACTCTTAGATTCTAAGATTCTGTTAGAGTCTTGGAAGGTTCTACAAAGAAATGGCTTCTGAGACACAACCGAGTATCATTTAGGATGGGCTAGATGCTGCAGCAACAACTGACCTCAGACTTTTGGGAGTTTGCAGCAATGAAGGTTTATTTCTCACTAGGCTACGTGTTGGCTGTGTTTTAGCTATGGCTTTGCTACATGTCATCTTCTCTTGAGGGTCCAGGCTGACAGAGAAGTGACTCACTGATCTCTCCACAGGGGGGAGAAGAGAGTAATTTGAGTCAGATAGAGGCTCTTAAAGCTTCCGCCCAGAAGTGACACATCTCACATCCCCCACATTTCATTGGCTGAAGTAAGCTGTATGGCCATTCCCGATTTTTAAAAGTTGGGGATGTAAAAATCCTCCTGCAGTAAGAAATACCACAAGAAGAGAAGCCAGAATGTTTTGTAAGGAATAATAAATCTACCATGGAACCACAATACCAGGAAGGATGCTGCATGTGAAGGGAAACTGGTATGAGTGTTCTAGGAAGGCAGGATTTTCAAATGTACAAGAGGTGAGGAGGAGAGGGAGCAAGAAGGATCCAGGCAGAAGATGGGGCAGAAGGGAGAGGGAGACAGAGGGATTCCAAAGAATTCAGAGTAGTTGGTTCAACAAGGCTGAAGCAAAAAGCACAAGGAAGGCAGCTGAGAGAGCTAACAGGGTAAAGAAAAGCTCCTTTTCCCACTCTGGGTGCACCAAAGCTAATGTGGTAGTTGACCCACATATCCTGCACAAAAAAGGCTTGAGAAACACTAATTTAAGGAGCCTCCAGGTCTTTAAATGTTTAATAAATGTGGTGAGCTATTCAAAATGTCAAACAGGCTGGGGGCAGTGGCTCACGCCTATAATCCCAGCACTCTGGGAGGCCGAGGCGGGTGGATCACTCGAGGTCAGGAGTTCGAGACCAGACTGGCCAACATGGTGAAACCCCATGTCTACTACAAATACAAAAATTAGCTGGGCATGGTGGTGCTCACCTGTAATCCCAGCTACTCGGGAGGCTGAGGCAGGAGAATCACTTAAACCTGGGAGGCAGAGGTTGTAGTGAGCCAAGACTGCATCACTGCACTCCAGCCTAGGTGACAGAGCAAGATTTTGTCACACAAAAACCCCAAACAAACAAACAAACAAACAAAAAATAACCAAAATGTCAAAAAAAAAAAAAAAAAAATAGGGCCATTTGGAGAAGCACAAGGGTAACCAGAAAAACACATGAGTGTACAAAGAGCATAACGTTCATTTCAGGATTCCTGGTGTCTAACATCTAAAAAATAGTCCCAGATAACTGTCTCCGTTATGGTTGTTGAATGACTTGTAGAGAAAAAGGAAATGGAAGGAAGGACATCTGCGAACCATCAGCCCTACCCACAATATTTGAGATAGGGCAATGCAGCACGGGAGGCCAGACAAGGTTGGGTGTCAAGCGTTTGCTCTTATCAGAGTTGGTTCCCACACACAGAACTCGGAGTTCCTTCGCTCAATTATTCAACCAATGCTCACTGCACGTTTACTACATGTTAGGTCAGATGCCACGGACTCAGAGGCAATCAAGGAAAAGAAATTTCCTGAGCAAAACAGAAGGAAAACAAGAAAACTAACCAGATAGAAGTTTCAGTGGCATGCTGAGAAGAAACAACACAGGCTGCTAAAAAAGAGCTGAGCACCTCCCTGGCCTCAGGGACTGCTTTCCAAGGGGTATGGCTTCTATCCAGTGATCCAGATTACTGAAGACACAGAAGGGGAAAAGCACATTAGTGGCAGGGAGAGTATGAGCAAAAGGTCCTGAAGAGGAAAAGAACAAGGTGTGTCTGAGGTCTGCAGAGAAGGTCCCTGTGGCTGTCGTGATGTGAGCGAGGAGGTGAATGGTGAGCAATGAGAATGGGTGGACCTGATGTAATCTGATCACTCAGGGGCCTGCCAGCCAGCGGGAGCATTTGAACTTCAGTTTAAGACTATTTGATGGGTTTCCAGCAAGAGAACCGTATAACACAATGACTGTTTAAGGGCAACAGCCACTTTGATGGACTCTGGAGCCTAGTGTATAACCAGTGCAACTTCGCTGGGAGAAAGTCAAGTTGAGTTCATGCAGGGATATGGCACGGTGATGGAAAAGGTTGTATACTTCCTTGGACCTCAGTTTTTCTTCTTTCATGACAGGAAGCTGCAAAACTAAGAGTCCAAGAGCGATCCACATGGATTATCCAAGAGAACACTGAAAAGCCAAACAAATTGCATCTTGTAAGAAGAGGACCCCAAAGCAATGGGCAGGCAGTAGAAGTTGTGTGTAACTATAAGTTTCGAGACTCTATGAAAGTAAAGTTATTGGATCCCCAATGCAAATTCACCCTCAGTCAAATTAAAGTCAAAATAGTCTAGAACAACTGACCTAATGTAAATCCTTAAATAAAAAATGTTTTAGCCCCACTTGCAAGTAAAGCCTTGGCTCACTTCACAGCTCAAGCAGATTTAATTCCTATTAATCCTGTAATAGTGGATGTTGCTGGTGGTGGCCGCTGCTGCCAACCCTTTCGGTTCCAACTTTCTCCTTCGGAATGGCATTTTGGGACGGAAGCATCTAGTTCACAGATGGGATGGCGCTTCCAATGTGAAGACATCAAGATATTTAACAAACCATGGCAGGGCGCTTTGTAGGAGATAATGACAAATTTACAAACAAAAAGAAAATTCCCCAATTTACAAAAACAAATGGAGCAACTACCATGCCAACTAGGAAGGGAACAGACACTAGCAGAAGCTCTAAGCTCCAAAGAAGGAGAGAGAGACGAAGGGAGGGAGACTAGTTCTTGTTGAATTGGGCACAAGATATGCCACATCTGTCAAAGTGGAAGACAGATTGGAAAAAAGAAACATTGAGAGAAATGGTTTCATAATTAGAGGCTGCACTGCTCAGTTCAAATCAGGCAATTCCAGAAATGTACCTCCAAATAAGTTTATTTTTTTCCCCTAACCAATTGAATATCTTTATCAGAGCCTCTCTCTTTATACCCTCCCATGAAAACATAAATATCCTTCTCCTTGCCATCCCACACCGGCCCCATAGTTTGAGCATGAATTCTCAACGCTCAAATTCAATTCTATGCTAGAATGATTCCAGCAGACTGGAGTGACTAAGAACTTCTACAGAAATGGATTTCAAACAAAATTCCTGTGGAAGCAGAAAGTATGACCCTCCAATATTGAACAGAACCAAAGCATCTTCTCTATACAAGGCATCTCTTTCTCATTTCAACCCTTATAGCACAGGCACACTCTGTGTTCTCCTAAACATGCCATACTTTCCCCATTTCAGTCTTGGGCACATTACAGCTCTCTCCGTGGTTCTTTGAGTGGGTGACTTCAATCTCATCCTTCAGGCTACAAATCAGATGTCATCTCAAAGTGGCCTTCCCTGTCTAAAATAGGCCCTCTCCCTGGCTCAGTGCCTCTTCCGTATCTAAAGCGGGCCCTCTCCCTGGCTCAGTGCCTCCTTGCAACTTCATCCCATTGACTTCCTTGATGGTACTTACCTGGATCTGTAATTTCCATGAGGGTTGTGACCTGGCCTGCCTTGCTGCCCACTGTAACCCTGGTAGAATGGGTGCTTCTTTGGATAAAGGAGCATTGAGGATGTAAGGAAAACCAAAGATGAGTAAGACACAATCCCTGCTTGCAAAGACCTCTTTCTCTATTCCTATTCTTTCCACCTAAACTTGAAATAATAGATCACAGCCCTCAACCCTTTGTTCTGATTTTTCCCAGAACATAACATAATCCAGGCCTAATGAAAGGGGGAAAATAAAAGTGAGCAATCAATTGTTGGGAAAGATGTTGCAATCCAGTTGACAGCAAAATAACTACAAACACACAGTTTTAACCAATGTTTATGAGATGTCGCTGCAGTGAACACTGCCTCCATCAATACGGATGAGGCAGAGTGTCACGTTCCTCCCAATCTCTCCTTTTCTTCTTAGGCAGAGACTCAATATTTCAGCAGGGCACACTCACCACCCCCCACTGCCATAATATCTCCTACTTTTTTCCAAGTCTCCTTTGCAGGTAGAGGTACCCATGTGACTAATTTTGGGCTAATGAAAAGTAAGTGAAATTGGTACATGCAGCTTCCAGGAAGTGCCCTTAAAGACAGGAAATGTGACTTACCTTCCCCGATTCTATTTCCTGCCCATCTGACTGAGGGTATGATGGCTGAAATCAAGCCACTGTCTTGGATGGGAAGGTGGAAGCCAAGTGTTCAGGATGGTGGAACACCTTGATAGAAGGGAAGTCAAGGAGTCTCTGCACCTCTGTCTTTGTCATCTCTAGTTTTCAACTTATTTTTTAAAAAGATACGCTTCTTTATTTCTTTCTTTTGCTTTTTGAGACAGAGCCTCACTCTGTTGCCCAGGCTGGAGTGCAATGGTGTGAGCTTGGCTCGTTGCATCCTTTACCTCTGGGTTCAAGTAACTCTCGTGCCTCAGCCTCCCAAGTATCTGGGATTACAGATGTGCGCCCCTCAGCTAATTTTTTATGTGTGTTTTTAGTAAAGACGGGGTTTCATCATGTAGGCCAGGCTGGTCTCGAACTCCAGACCTCAAGTGATCCACCTGCCTCAGTCTCCTAAAGTACTGGGAAGCTACGCCACCACACCTGGCCTGAAGAAAGCATACTTTTAACTTTCAAAAGCCACTGTTTTCCCAAGTTTTCTGTCACTCACAGCCTCGCTGATCCAATGGGCAAAGAAAACACCATAATGTGGGCATTTACAGAGACGAAACTGGTGAAGCTTGATGGACTGGCTAAGAACTGAAGGCTCGATTCCCAGGACAAGGATGACCCAGCAAATGGCTCAGCAGCCTGTTTCTGTTTGTCTGCTGTGCAATCAGAATGACTCTCACAGGACATGTCTGAGCCACTAAAACAATTTCACTCATCATCTGACATCTGGGAGAGGCTGGAACAGCCAGTTGTTTGGAAGCTACTTTTGCTTTGACCTACTATGTTGGTGCTAGGCAGAGAAAAAAACAACCTCCCTCAAGATGGAAAAACTGAAAGATGAGACTAACACCAGGACTCAAAGACACTGATTTTGGTGAAACACAAACAATGGGGATATGCCAGGACTTTTCTGCTTTTTGGAAGGGAAGAAACAACTGCCAATTTTTCTCTCATCCACTGGGAAAGTAAAAGCCAAACTCCTTCCAGTAGTCTGTTCACAAGCCGGGGCAGAAACTGACTGTAATGTGTGGGTTTTTTAAAAAATGCTCAATTGTATATTCCAGGTAATTTCTCCCTCTTGTGCAGAGGTTTGACACACTGCAAGTTACACAAGTTGATGATAGCACTCTAAGCAGAAGCTAGTCTTCACAATTGTAATATATATGCAGAGATATATTTTGTCCATGTCCAGAGGGAAAAAAAATCAACATTACTCTCCTTTTCAGCAAAATTATCTCATTTTCTCAAAGGGTGCTTTCTTTCTTTTTTTCTTTCTTTCTTTCTTTTTTTTTTTTTTTTTTTTGAGACAGGGTCTTGCACTGTTGCCCAGGCTGGAGAGCAGTGCTACAATCTCAGCTCACTGCAACCTCTGACTCCCAGGTTCAAGCGATTCTCCTGCCTCAGCCTCCCGAGTAACAGGTGTGCATCACCATGCCTGGCTAATTTTTGTTTTTTTAGTAGCAGAGATGGGGTTTTACCATGTTGGCCAGACTGGTCTCAAATTGGTGACGTCAAGTAATCTGTCTGCCTCAGCCTCCCAAAGTGCTGAGATTATAGGTGTGAGCCACCATGCCTGGCCTGGATGCATGCCTTCTTAATACAAATATTATATATATATATATACACATATATATCTTAATACAGGTATTTAATTAAAAGCCATTTCTCAATTGCTTTTAATGAAAACCTATGGGCTGATTTCTCTCTACCATTCTGTTCCACTCTATCCCAGTCTAGCCCACTCCATTTCAGTCCAGTCAAGTCCATCCCGATCTGTCCCACTTCATTCCCACCTAGCTGCAACGTTTTGGGGTCACCCATGTGTCATCTGGAATCAGATGGAAGCACTGGGTCATGAAACTTCTCTGTACTCAGCAGAGACAGGCAGGTAGAAAGTAATCTGGAACATCCATAAACCAAAGCCGTCTCTGCCCAGCAATGACAAAGAAAAGCATGTTTAATTCTGCAGCAATATATCAGTTGTCATGGACCACAGGCTGCATATAAAGTACAGCATTATTTTCGATGGCAGAACTTTCCCCCAGGTCAGCACATTTCTGTAGAGGCAATGGGTATCTAGGATCAAGAGCCTGCAGATTTATAGTGGTGGCTGTTTACTAGAGTTTGAAAACTCAAATGCCATTTCTCACGAAGATAAAGGTATTGTTTCAAAAGGCCCATGTGCAGAGATTTGAAAGTGGGAATGGACTTATTTTCATCAGATTTTTTTTTTTTTTTTTTTTGAGACAGTCTCACTCTGTCACTCAGACTGGAGTTCAGTAGCATGATCTCAGCTCACAGCAACCTCCATCTCCCAGGTTCAAGCGATTCTCCTACCTCAGTCTCCCGAGTAGCTGGGATTACAGGTGTGTACCACCGTGCCCGGCTAATTTTTTTTTTTTTTTGTATTTTTAGTAGAGATGCGGTTTCACCACATTGGCCAGGCTGGTCTCGAACTCCTGACCTCGGTTGATCCATCCGCCTTGGCTTCCCAAAGTGCTGCCATTACAGGCATGAGCCACCACACCCGGCACCAATGTTTTTAGCTTTATTTGTTCTATGTACACGATGGCAGATATATTTCAGTCACCAACCCACTTGCACTTTCATCTCTACTGTGCCACCGTCCCCACGTCCCAGAAGCTATAAAAGGGAACACATGGAGGTGAATCAGGAAGGCAAAGTGAGTTTGCAGGAGAGAGAAAGAAGAAAGATATTTTACCTAGTTCTTGCACACGTTTACTCAAGAGAAGAAAGTGGACATAGAGACACATGAAAATATCTTTCTACATTGACCAAGAAGGCAGCTTATTTCACTTGCTTAGGCTGTGAGTCCCGTTGAAGTTTTCAAAAGAGATCAGTTATCGAACTCTGCCTAACGGCTAGAGAGGAGAGGAGGGAGACTGAAAAGACTTCCAGCGAAGCATCTGGCAAATGAAACAAGCAAAAGTAAAGGAATAATGATAGATTTCACTGGATAGTAGGTGACCTGGATAACAATCTGAATAAATAAGCAATGGATGATCTTCTAAGCTAGGCTTGTATCCAATTTCAGTCAGAGTAATTAATGAAAAATTCATAAACACGCACACTTGGAATGTTCGGCTCTAGATTTCCTGTCTGACATAGTAAAATTAAATACTGAATGCCCTGTCAGAAGCAAGTAACAATTTTGATTTAGAAAGTGAGGGTAAGAAAGTCTGTATCATGTTAATCCATATCACTCATCTAACATTGTAAATGAACTCAGAATTGCAGTGATTCATTTCTTACAAACATTTAAATTTTTTTTATTTGCATTTTTGTGGATACATAGTAGGTGTATATCTTCATGGGGTACATGAGATGTTTTGATACAGGCATGAAATGAATAATAATCACGTCATGTAAAATGGAGTCTCCATCCCCTCAAGCACGTATCCTTTGTGTTGCAAACAATCCAATTAAACTCTCTTAGTGATTTTAAAATCTATGATGGAATGATTACCCACTAGAGCCACCCTGTTGATATGATAAACATTTAAACAATTATCCTGCTTAGTTAAAAACTGAAATGCAGAAAACATTGCAGGACAAGATGAAACCAGGAAAACAGAGTTTGGGCCATGGAAGGTATTCAGTATGACACTACCTTGGAGTATCTGATAAGCAATAGGGAGCCACTGAAGGTTTTTGAGCAGAGGAGTGACATAAATCAAATTGTGATTAGGGAAGATTCTTTGGAAACAGAATGTAGAACTCATCGGTGGATGCACTCACGCTCATGTGCACATAATCAAAAACACACTCATTCTAAGAGAAATTGTTTTAGAAAAACAATGAACTTGAGTAAATGATATGATCTTAAATGGGGTCAAGGTGAATGACAGTACATCTTTGCTGTCATTGTAGCTTCAAGCATAATCACTTCTGGGGCTATTTTGGTGGATTATGCAATACGTACGAGAGCACAGTTGCTTCAGCGTTTTTCTTTCTAAATGTCTTTAATGGCCAGCTGGCAGTGGAGAACTGAGTAAACCCTAGACAAAAATGGACAATTCTAAGGAGTTTTAAAAATAAATACAGTGTTACAAAGGATGATGGGATAACGGTATGTGAATTTTATTAAGAAACTCAACATCATGCGGAGACAAAGGGAATGCTTACACACTGCTGGTGGGAGTATAAATTAGTTCAACCATTGTAGAAGACCGTGGGGCGATTCCTCAAAGACCTAGAAAGAGAACTACCATCTGACTCAGCAATCCCACTCCTGGGTATGTACCCAAAGGAATATAAATCGTTCTATTATAAAGACACATCCACATGTATGTTCATTGCAGCACTATTCACGGTAGAAAAGACATGGAAACAACCTAAATGCCCATTAATGATAGAGTGGATTAAGAAAATGGAGCACATATCCACCATGGAACACTATGCAACCATAAAAAAAGAACATGTTCATGTCCTTTGCAGGAACATGGAAGGAGCTGGAGGCCATTATGCTTAGCCAACTAATGCAGGAATAGAAAACCAAATACCACATGGTCTTACTTATAAATGGGAACTGAATTATGAGAACACATGGACACATAGAAGGGAACAACAGACACTGGAGTCTACTTGAGGGTGGAGGATGGCAAGTGGGAGAGGATCAGGAAAAATAACTAATGGGTACTAGAGTTAATACCTGGGTGACAAAATCAACTGTACAACAAACCCCCAGGACACAAGTGTACCTGGGTAACAAACCTGCACGTGTGCCCCGAACTTAAAAGTTAAAAAAAAAAAAAAAGAAAGAAAGAAACTCAACATCAAATATTGTGGATGCTGTCTTTCGATGTGAATGAGGAAGAGAGATTTGGCTAACATCCCTGCTGGGAGTGAATTTATTGCTCCTTTGGCTGAGGGGCCACTTTAATAGATTCAGAAAAATAAAATACATCATGGGGAGGGAGAACATCAGGATAAACAGCTAGTGCATGCAGGGCTTAATACCTAGGTGATGCGTTCACAGGTACAGCAAACCACTGTAGCACAGGTTTACCTATGGAACAAACCTGCATGTTCTGCACGCGTATCCTGGAACTTAAAATGAAATTTAAAAAAGAAAATAAATAAGTAAAACATCATTCAACAAACAAATACATCAAAAAACGACCCCTGTGCTTCCTGCTAAATACACCAACTGGTCATTCTCCTTTCTAAAAGCTCCTACAAATTTCACATCTACTCATGGTAGGCAGGGGTCAGGGTTATGCTTTGGGGTGCACACATCCTTAGCACTTCTCCACCTAAGTTTTACTACAGCCTTCTCAGAGGTCCTCTTGCTTCCGGTTTCGTATGCCTTCTATCCGTTCCACATACTGCTCTTAGTAGTATCTTCGTAAATAAGAGTACCTTAACCAAAGGTGATTTTCTTCCCAGGGAACATTAGTTCATATCTGGGGACATTTTTGGTTGTCAAAACGGGAGAGGACACTGCTGGCATGTCATGAGTGACAGCCAGGGATGCTACGAAGCATCCTAAAAGGCACAGGGCAGTGTCCCACAGCAAAAGTGTTCTGGCTAAAGCATCAGTGGTGCTGAGACTGCCCACCCCTGTCCTAAGCACATGTTGACATGTTGATTATATCGGTTTAACCGCTTTGCAAAATTCACAATGGCAACTGATGTCAAGTTCAAAGCCTTAGACTAGCTTTCTAAGTCCATACTATCTGGTCTCCTCAACTTCTCTGATTCACAACTGTGTCCCACTGCTCCAAGGATGAACTCTCCTCTTGAAGGGTCAGGGGTTCCAGGTGACCTTTGGCACACCTGCCTCCTTCTGCCTTAGTCCTCTTACCCACCCTTTTCCCCTTCTTGGACCATCCTTTCTTTCTGAGTGCCATAAATATATATATTTTTTTTTGCTACAGATAATAGACTACTATGTGGAAATGATCCTACTTTCATTTTTTTCCATGTATTTATTTATTTAACTTTATGTGCTGGGATACATGTGCAGAATGTGCAGGTTACAAAGATATACATGTGCCATGGTGGTCTGCTGCACCCATCAACCTGTCATCTAGGTTTTAAGTCCCGCATGCATTAGGTATTTGTCCTAATGCTCTCCCTCCCTTTGCCCCCAACCCCAGGACAGGCTCTGCTGTGTGATGTTCCCTCCCTGTGTCCATGTGTTCTCATGGTTCGACTCTCACTTATGAGTGAGAGCATGTGGTGTTTGGTTTCTCATTCCTGTGTTAGTTGGCTGAGAATGATGGTTTCCAGCTTTCTCCATGTTCCTGCAAAGAACATGAACTCGTTCTTTTTTTATGGCTGCATAGTATTCGATGGTGTATATGTGCCATGTTTTCTTTATCCAGTCTGTCATACTTCCAGGTTGACCCATAGGCACCACTTCTCTGTGGACTTTGAAAGCTGACGTGATTGCTAACCTTATAGGAAACTAAACAGCGCATTCCTCCCCTGTTGGCACCCACCTGTATCCATTTGTATGAGGAGGGGTCCTCTTTGGTCTTATAGTCAAAATCACCACGCACGCACTCATCTCACACATGACTCTCACCAGAGTTACAGCTTCACACCAACTTGCATTTCCTCCACCCTCCTCCTGTCCTGTGCCCTTTCACCTCTTGGCCGAGCAAAACATGAGCCATCCTTTCACATCTCATCTGTCCTATCAGGACCATGGAGAAAGGGGCCCCAAGTGAACCTGGGTACTGCTCATCTCAACGACCCACAGAGTTTTCCCGTGGCTGAGAATGGAGGCTCTGGCTTGGTCTTCATTGGGTGCTGTTGACAGGTAGAAGTCAAAGCAAAGGGGGTGATTCACCCAGAAAGTATTGATATGGAAATGTTTCCAGGTTCTCCCCATCCTCCTAATCCACAGATTTTTCTGTCCTGTTTACCTCCCTCCCCAGCCTGCTGGGCTGACAAACAGGTCCCCGGACATATTTGATGCTGAACTTTGAGAATGACATACAAGGAAAGGGGTGGCAGAGATAGAAGGAAGAAGAGAAGGGATAAAAGGATTTACTGAAAAAAGGTCAAAACCATATATATTTTAATTATCTGGGAAATAAAGGGAGAGAATCTGAATGGGTCAAGGGTAGATAGTGGGGGTGGGCATGGGGGACAAACCAAGAAAAAGTTGTTGCACCATATAAATCCCAGAGAACAGGGCAGGAAAGAGGACATGAGAAGTGTTGCTAAAAATAATGAATTGAATTTCCTTTTACATGCATTTTTTTAGAAGACAGAAATATATTGTTTTAATTTATGTTAATTTTAAAAGAAGTTTTCAAAATGTTTTAAAATGTTCAGCTTTAACTTTTTTTTATTGCTTCCCCCATTGAATAGAATTTCATGCAGAGACTAGATTGCATCAGTCAAAGGTTTATGAGGGTTGCACAGATATTAAAATGTCCATGTCCTCCTACCATAGAAAAACAAACCAAGTTTAAGAATACTTAGTCACCTTGCCCAAGATGGTATGACCTTAGGATCAAGCTTCAAACTCAGCCAGGGTTATTACCAATCCCATATCCTTAAGCACTCTGCTACTCTGCCTTTGAAAATAAAAGATTTAATTTCACATCAGCTTTTAATGATCCACAAAGCTCTTATTTCCAATCTCAGGGCTGTAAATTCTCTGTAATTATTCCCATGCTTTTGATAAAAACAATCACTTACGTAGATAGATATTGTTGATAAACAATTGCTTATTTAGAGATATAAAATTTCTCCCTGAATACATCTGTTTATTCATATGGATCCAGGCTCACTGCATCATAAGCTATACGGGGAGGAAACATCCAATACCCTCACTTAAAGAGTAGATATTCGATAAATGCTATTGACGAGGGTGCTTACAAACACACAGGCCCACGAACCTCGATCAAGCAAGGCAACCTAAAATTCTCACTGGAATTCCTTGATCCTGAATTTGTCTTTCCATTATGTCACACAGGCTGTCTCAGAGAGAGCTAAAGTCCCCTGGTGTATGTTTGTCACGGAACCTTTGTTCCCTGGTTCTTTATGAGAGTTCTGTCCTACTTGAGTTGAGGTGAAAAATAACCCATTTATATTCTCTGCACTACTATTTGGGTTTTATTCCAATTGCTATTGTGACAGGGCTGCTCCAAAGAGGAATACCAATGCAAGCAAGGAGTTAAGTGCACTGTGGCAGCTGCAAATGCAGCAAGCTGGTCAGATGACTCAGAAGAAAGAGAAAGACAACACAATCTTGAATTCCAAATTTATATAGATATGGATATAGGTATACATTCTATATACGTACATATATACATACACACACACACACATCTATTTCCTTTAACTATTATCTGTCTGTGTATCTATCCATCCGTCCATCTATCCATCTATCTATCTATCATCAACCATTGATCAAGCTTTGACTGGAAAACAATAGAGTGCATAGTTATAAAAGTGCAAAATTTAGGGCTCAGAGTCACCAAATTTGGGTCCTGGCAGGACCTCTATGTATGTGACTTTGGAAAATGAGCCTCTGGCTTCTCACCTGAGTCAGACATCAGGATAACGGTGCCTACTTATGAAGGTTTGCTGCGAGTTCCCCAGGAGTTCATACATGCAAGATGTGTAGCCCACAGCCTATGTCAAAGTAGGAGCAATGTCAATGACAGATGTGATGACTTTGCAGAGAGCTAGAATGATGGTGATCATGAAGGACAGATCTGTTAGGTGAAAGTCAATCAGACTGCTTTTAACAACCCTTTTGTCGAAACCCCTCATGTTGAACTTCCTCTAGGAGAAATAGAATTTGGAGTTACATGAGACCTGCATTCAAATCCAAGCGCTGCCATTTATTAGAGATGTACGTGTGTGTATGATAGAGATAGATACAGACAGTTATATGTATGTAGATCAAGAAAGAGAGATGGCAGGGTTATGCCCCTTCAACAGAGATTCAGCACCCTTATCTGTAAAAGTGGATTATAACAGTTCCTACCTCACAGAGATATGAAGAAAGCATTGTATCACTAAGTAGTCTAGCATACTACTTGTCACATGGTAAGCACAGAATACATTGTTGTTCTTGAACAATTCCTTCTATTATTAGCCATCTAGATGGGCTGTGCCTACACGATCCATTCACACCCATCGAACAGCAACATGTTCAGAATGTGGTTATCAGGAACTGTTTGCTAATTCCTTACACAAAATTTAAATCTTCCACACTACCTCATCTGCTGCTCCATGCTAATTATGTACTTATCTTGTTTGAATATCTGTTGCAAATTTACAAAGCCACTGTTGTCCTTCTGGCTTCTGCCTGTACACAGTCGCGAATGCAAGTTTACCAAAAATAAAACAAAACAAAACAAAAAAAAAACACCTTGGCCATGAAAGGAAAGCAAGATCAACAGCATCCCTATCGTACTCCTGTCTTCTCCTGGCCAACTGGGGCTTTTAGAACTTCCTTCAGCCGTTCAACTTCCGCACTCAATTACAGAACTGAACAGATCTCCACACTTACTTTGCGTGATGAGTCATTGCAAACTACATTTTCAAGAACAATTTGAAGATGCTTTTTCTTCTTCTTCTTCTCTTTTTTTTTTTTTTTTTTTGAACTGAATTTTCCACACATAATTATCTTTATCACAATGCCTGATGCAGGTTCCAATTTCAGATCCTCCAACTAGATTCTTCTTCCCAACACCTAGACTCCTCGTTGAATAGTCCATTTTACCTTTCTTCGTTTCAGTTTTAGGGTGGGGGCGTATTGAGAGAAGAAATGGCAGGAGGGCTCTCTGCCTTTTCCATCAAGTGGTGGGATGGGTGCAGGGAGGCAAAACCGAAGACCAGCGGAGATAAAATGTTCTCTTCCCCATGTGGAGGACTGGACTGTCATAGGGGAAGCTGGACAAGGACATGAGGATGCTTAAAAATTCTCAGGGCCATGAACCTCCATCAAGCAAAGCCACCTAAAATTCTCTCTGGAATTTCTTTACCCCAAGTTTCTCTTTCCATTATGTCACACGGGCTGACATTACAGGATTGGCTGGATCAGAAATAATGAGTTGGGAATCAGGAGACAGGACTTAGGAAAAAACAGACAGTCGCCTTGTAAGTAAGGTCACAGAATCCTGGACAAAAGAGGAAGCTTAAATGACCCTCAGACTGGGCGTAAATCTCTGACAAGGAGAGGCAGGGCTTTCGGAAGTCCCAAAGTGAAGTGACTCGAGCTATGTCATTACGGGCAGAATGATAGGGAAGCAGCAGTCTGGGTCCAGTGTTTTCATTCATTTCATTTGTCATTTGGTTGTTCCCTTAACTCATATGTACTGATGCGCCAAACTCTGTGCTTGGAGCAGAGTTTTAGCTGGCACTGCTATTCTCATTCTCTCTCTCTCTCTCTCTCTCTCTCCCCCCCCAAGGGGTGGGGGTGGAGGCTTCAGCAAAGCAGTATATTTTTCTGTCATACTGCGAAAAGCCCCAAACCCACATATAATAAATATCCAATTTTTGGTTCTTAAGCTACTGTAATAAAAAGAAAGCAAAGGGACTTTGGAGACCGAAAGACCTTAGTTCAATTCCTGCCACCTGCACACACTGGCTGTGTGACTTTGGGCAGGTGACTTAACCCCTCTGAACTTCCTGTAACAGGAGAATTTTAATGGTACCCATGTTACAAGCAGGGCTTCCCCCCAGTTTCATACCAAGGGTGCCTCACAGATCCTAGTCCATGTGACTCTCACTCTCTGGGGTTTGTTTTGTCAGTTAAGTTAGTTAATACTTGTCAGGGCTTAGAACAGCACCTGACACACAGTAAATGCCAAATAAGTGCTTACTGTTATTATTATTGTAGGGTTGTTGTGAGGAGTGAATGTGGTCATTAAGGTTAAGAGCTGAACACAATGAGTATATCACAACAAGCTCTCATTAAGTGATACTATTGCTTGCAAACTTCACTGCTTCTATTGCAAATGACAGCAAGCTGATTCTGACCATCTCACACTCCCCACTCCATCTCCAATGCCATAAGGACATCAAATTGGGTGTGAAAAAACAAAACCAGGTATCCTTCAATTATCTACACTAATGGAAGGGTTCAGAGACAAAGACAACCAGGTTGGATAATCCAAAAACTACTTTCACTTGGCCAAGCAATGCACTGTCAGTTCACATTCAAATATACTATGTCTGCCATTTGGGGGATTAATTTCCAACAAAATAATGAACCTACACAAGACAGGCCTGATTCAAGCTGGGAAGTGCCCTGGTTCTCTGGTCTGTTTCCTCTCTGCAACATACTCCATGCTGAGAACAGCCAGCAGGCTTCCCCGACTGGTGCAGAGAACCAATCTAAACAGGGTTGACCCCTCTCAAATCTTCCCAGAGCATAAAAGAGGCCTGGGTTTCAAAGGCTTCTCCTGCATGAAAATTAACTAGGGCTCCCGGTTGACATGTCACAGATAAGGAGCTAAGGGGACATCTTCCTACAGAAAATACATTGCCGAGCCATGTACTACCTGTGCCCTGCCCAAGGTCCACAGCATTGCTCATTTTCTTTGACATAAAGATAATCTAGAATCCCACCTCCCCATCGCAAACATTGCAATGTCAAGAGGAGTGACTTTCCTAGTCATGAAGCAGTTCGCTTGATGTTCTAATAATATGGACTTGCAAAATTAAACATTGTAATGAGCAGTGGAGTGCATATTTCATCCATTAAACACATACTGAGCACCTACCTTGAGTTTGACACAGGACTAGAAACAGAATGTATAAAGGAGAAGGGAAAGAAAGATAGTCCGTGCTCTTACAGTCTGGTGAAAGCAAGCAAATAAGCAATAGCAGATGAAGGTGGTGAGGTAAGCAGGGTGAAGAGAACACAGACCTGGACCACCAGGCCTTGTCTGCCAGGGGCTGGTCTCACCCTGCCACCTGCCTGGGCTAAGTTAACATCACTTCCTGCTTAGTCAACTGCAAGAGGCTCCTTTTGGCCTTTGAAAGCTATCACACCTACAAGCCATTTCCTGCTCCACAGCCAGAGTAATCTTAAAATGTGAAGCTGATCAGGACACTCTTCAACCTTCCCAGTGTTTTCCCATCATTCTAAGATTAAAATCATGTCCTTACTTGGCATGGAGGCCCTGGCTAGATCTCACCTTTGCCTGCATGCCTGTCCTCCACAGGGGTCACTCCCTGCCTGATCACTACTCTCCAGCTACACTGGCTGCTTTTGGGTCCTCTAAAATACCAGTCTCTCTCTCTCTCTCTCTCTCNNT
>NW_016807466.1:316417-343948 GCF_001698545.2 Rhinopithecus bieti | reverse complement strand
CCTCTCTCTCTCTCTCTCTCTCTCTCTCTCTCTCTCTCTCTCTTTTGAGATGGAGTCTCGGTCACCCAAGCTGGAGGGTAGCAATGCAATCTTGACTCACTGCAACCTCTGCCTCCCAGGTTCAAGCTATCCTCTGCCTCAGCCTCCCAAGTAGCTGGGATTACAGGTGCCCACCACTACACCACCACACTTGGTTAATTTTTGTATTATTAATAGAGACGGGGTTTCACCATCTTGGCCAGCCTGGTTGTGAACTCCTGACCTCGTGATCTATCTGCCTCAGCCTCCCAAAGTGCTGGGATTATGGCCACGAATCTCTTTTTCTCCTGCTCTCAAAACCTATGCACCTTCTGTTTCCTTCCATTGGCATGTTGGTCCCAAAGCTGGTCATGCATTTGATCTTTGCCCATATGCTACCTTCTCATGGAAGTCTTTCTTGACAATCTTGAGTAGGTTGGTGGGGAGGGGCCGGGGGCTAGGATTAATCCCAACTGAGTGCCCTTCACAGCATTCTCAAAATGTATAATGATCAATTTATGTTTGTGCCTTATTTTCATCTATGAACATACAGCTCATGGAGGCAGACTGTGGCTGTCTCATCCACCACTGTTCCCTCAGTGCCTCGTACATAGAAATCACCCAGAAAATGTAAGTAATAAGAGCAAATGCTCTCTGAGCCCTCCCTGTGAGCCAGGTGCTCTTGTATGCTCTTTTCACGTTTGACGTATTTAATACTCACAGCTAATGCATGTGGCTATGGATGCGAAGACAGACACAAAGAGGTTAAATAACATGCATGTGACTTCTGTGACTCAAACATGGCAGAGGCTGAATCCGAATCTTGGAAGCCCACTTGTAAAACCCGTATTCTTAACCTCCATACTAAATCACCTCCCCATCACATGCATCTTTTTAAAATTATAACACCTCTCCCAAAAGTTTATTAAAATGTGATAAGGACCCTGGAGGAAGTTTGTTTGGTAAAACCCTCCCCAATTTGCATCCCTCAGGGATCTTCCCCCTTCTCTCTTGACCTCATCCACCATGACAATGAGCATCCTGCCCTCTCCTTTCAGAATATACTCTACCCACATTACTCTTTGTAGCTGTGACTACATAAAGCTTATTTATCACATGTCCCATGGCTAAAAGAGATCTTTAGGCAGCCCACAACCCTTTCCAAAGAGTATATACATCACCGGGAGACAGGCTGTGAAATAGACTGTGTTGATTTAACTAGAAATGCCCATTATCCAAAAGCAAAGAAAACCTAAGGCCACCTCTGATTTTTTCCTATCCTGCCTTCCACCTCCCCTCCTAGCCCCAGTTTCATTCTAATTCTGGGCCTTCAATCTTAAATACACTAAAAACATAACCTATTCTATTTCCTTTATTTATTTATTTATTTTTTGTTTAACTAAACAGGCTCAACTTAAGGTCAGCCACTTCTGGTACACTGGCTCCTATTATGGAAGGAATAAAAGAGAGACGGCTTTTAAAAAGAGAGGCTGCTTTTAATGACAGTTTCTGAACAGTGGCCTTTTGTACTTGAAGGGATTGATGATAAAGTTCACTGTCAACTGACAGTAACATCAATGTCAGGACACAAAGGGATGGATGTCCCTCAATATGGGATCAACCCAGAGCCATTAACCAGTGCTGGTACGTTCTGCCATCTTGGAGAGTGACTGGAGCTTATGACAACATGGCCACTGCTTTCCCATCATCAGAGCCAGAGAAATAAGGCAGAACTAGGAAAGTTCTCTCTCTCTCTCTCTCTCTCTCTCTCTCTCTCTCTCTCTCTCTCTCTCTCTCTCTCTCACACACACACACACACACACACACGTGTGCACGTGTGCACATGCATGCACTCACTATCTGTAGAATAATTCAACATTGCCTGCTGGGGAAACACGAGGATCTGAGTTTGAATCCTAGCTTTGACAAGTTTTTGCTACATGACTTTGGCAAGTATCTTTGCTTCTCTGCGCTCCAGTGTTCGTACCTGTGATACAGAGATAATAACTATGACTCCCGTAGGGTTGTTTTGCAGATAAAAATAAAGTAGTTCTTGCTCAAAGCTTGGCACAATGGGATATATAGAGTAAGCATTCAACATGCATATTGACTGTTATTACCACTATTATAACGACTGCAGAGCTGTTCAAATTATATCATATTTTCTCATTCATAAGCTAATTGCCTCTCCCTAATTCTTCCGTGAAAAAGACAGAATGTCTGGTCCTTCAACCATTTTACGGTTGATGTGATGGGGACCAAATCACACATGTGACCAGCTGCCAAAGTCTGAACAAGAGAAGAGACCATGTGATTCCAGACCAAGGCTTTGTCCACTGTTCTGGGTTGCTCCTCAATCCACTGAAGACTGGGTAATTATTACACGTCCAGCAAGATCCTGGAAGAGAAGGGGATGAAGGCGAGTCTCTGATGTTTCCAAGACAGTTGCAATTTCACATATTGCATTTAATTGTTAGAGTAGCTATATCATTTCTGATCTAAACCTTGATATGATTGAGAGTGGCCAATGCTACCGTGGTCAGAATTTTTTGTTTGTTAGTTTGAGATGGAGTTTCACTCTTGTTGCCCAGGCTGGAATGCAATGGCACAATCTCGACTCACTGCAACCTCTGCCTCCTGGGTTCAAGCGATTCTCCTCTCAGCCTTCCAAGTAGCTGGGATTATAGGCATCCACCATGAGGCCTGGCTAGTTTTATGCATTTTTAGTAAAGACAGGGTTTCATCATGTTGGCCAGGTTGGTCTCGAACTCCTGACCTCCGGTGATCCACCCGCCTCGGCCATCTAAAGTGCTGGGATTACAGGCGTGAGCCACAATGCCTGGCCTACAGTGGACTGGAGCTCAGGAAACAAGATAGAGACTGCGGCAGCACCAGCATGGACACACACTCCCTATCTAGTCCACAGTTATACAATACAAACTCTGACTTTTGTCTCCATCGTTGACTGTGACATCTAACACTCTGCATCCTGGCATATTTTCTCATTTTCTCTCTTCTGGTGGAATCACCTCTTTTCCTTTTAGCCAATTGCTTTTCCAACCCATGGTGTTACCACAAAGCTGCCAATCATAGTAACACTCTTCTTCCCAGCCTCAAAGATTGGGTGATGGATGAACTCAAAGCCAAGCCAACTGGAGTCCTTCCCAGGAATTTTTATGCTGGAGCTGGCATGGGGTTCTGTTACTTGCAATCTCTTGCTTTTGGGGGAAGGAGAGATCATGATGCTTAAAAGACAAAATGTTGGAATTGCCTGCTCACTCTTCTTTGGCTACTTGGAGGATGTCTGTCTACAGCAGGAGTAACTACAGCCCACTAAGAGCTGGAAACAAGTACAGATGAGAGCTGAGTGGCAAGAGAGAATGTCCCGGAAACTCCAAGTCATCAGTTCCAGTCACAAAGCTTGAGGTACAGCCTTAGACACCCTCATGCCAGGAGTCATGCATTCGATTCTGTGAGCCACCATGACGAGGATCCCAACTCCATGATTCAATACATGCTACAGTCATTTGGGTTTTGTTGTTTTGCTAAAACTACTGTAAACTGGGTTTCTGTTACTTAAAACCACAATAATTCTGATTATTCAGATCTATAGGACCTCTAAGAAAGCTGGGACATTGAAGTGAAAGAGGAGTTAGAAAAAAAGAGAGGGAAAAGTAAGCTGCATATTTTTACTGAGATAGTTTGAGTAGGCTTAAGAGAGCTTAAAGTTACGAATAAGGACATGAGGATAAGATACTCTGTGTCTCAGTGAAACCAAGTGGAGATCCTGAGGAAGGCATGGAATGACCAAGGAATGGAATTATAGTGCAGTGGCTTTGGCTTCAAATACAAGTTGGTTCAAATCTTGTTTCACTGCTGAGTAGCTGCAGGTGTTACTGTCAGGTCTCTTTAGTTCTCCGAGCTTTTGTGTCCTGCTTCATGAAGAGAGAATTCTAATACCTCTCAGTTGTTAAGAGAATCACCAAGAGTGCATACAAAACACCTACTACTACCCCTGGCACACAGAAGATTATTCATATTATTATTAGTGTGTAGAGGGCAATAAAGAAACAGACCCAACCGTAAAAGCTGCCAGACGTTGCATTGCAGACCATGGTATCCCTAGAGGCAAAGGGCATGCTATCTTGTCATTAGTCTGCTGTGGTCTGGCCCAGGGTCTACACTCTACAAACTGCTTAATAAAAGTCAATGAATAGATAAATGAAAAATGGAATCATTGGTGCAGATACATAGCCTTAGAGGGAGTCTTAAATAACCATAAAAAGCCATTATCAATATCCTCAAGGAAAATGTGTCTGGCAAGGTATACAGTGCCAGATTTCATTAAAGGAATGAAAAGTTGCAAGAAAGTACAAATAAGAAAAAAAAAAAAGTTGGCCGGGCGCGGTGGCTCAAGCCTGTAATCCCAGCACTTTGGGAGGCCGAGACGGGCGGATCACGAGGTCAGGAGATCGAGACCATCCTGGCTAACACGGTGAAACCCCGTCTCTACTAAAAAATACAAAAAACTAGCCAGGTGAGGTGGCGGGTGCCTGTAGTCCCAGCTACTAGGGAGGCTGAGGCAGGAGAATGGCGTAAACCCGGGAGGCGGAGCTTGCAGAGAGCTGAGATCCGGCCACAGCACTCCAGCCTGGGCGACAGAGCCAGACTCCGTCTCAAAAAAAAAAAAAAAAAGAAAAGAAAAAAAAAAGTTAAAACCATTATTTCCGCTTATATTCATGAACCCACATGACTTGCTTACAAAGAAATAGAGGTTAAAAAGTGCATTATTCATTCAATCATGCATATATTTGTGAGTTCATTCACATACACCTATCAGTTTCTTCTATGATTCAGCAATGTTCTGCATCCCAGGGAAGATACAGCTGCTGCCAAGAAACCATCAAATAAGAGGATGAGGAAGAATATTAATATTAATTGGTATTCTGATCAAATATAATAAATATCATGCTGTCAGAGGTACTAAGTACTCCAGAACTAAAAAAACAAAACAAAACTGGGTATTCAGTTTACCAAAGGAGACCAGACGTGGCAAAAGAGACCAGGAGGAGAGACAAATCTCTGAAGGAGAAAACAGCACACCAAAAGCATGAACAAAAGTATGAAGTTGGCTGGGCACGGTGGCTCACGCCTGTAATCCCAGCACTTTGGGAGGTTAAGGCAGGCAAATCACAAGGTCTGGAGTTCAAGATCAGCCTGGCCAACATGGCGAAATCCTGTCTCTACTAAAAATACAAAAATTAGTCGGGCATGGTGGTGCGTGTCTGTAATCCCAGCTACTTGGGAGGCTGAAGCAGGAGAATTTCTTGAACTGGGACCCTAGAGGTGGAAGTTGCAGTAAGCCAAGATTGTGCCACTGCACTCCAGCCTGGGCTACAGAGGCAGATTCCATCTCAAAAAACAGAAAAGCAAAAAAGTACAAAGTTACAGAGACACATGCCAAACTTGGATACCCAACTGTAAAACCTGCTAGATGTTGCGTTGCAGACTGTGGTATCCCTAGAGGCAGAAGGCATGCTATCTTGTGCTAGGGTTAACTCTCTGATCTCCCTGGAAAGAAGACTGCAGGTGAGTGAGACACTGAGATTTGAAGGCTGGATTGAGCAGATATCCAAAGGCCTTAACTACCAAACAAAAACACATCAATTTCACTCCGTAGGAAATGGCAGGCCACTAACATTTTTGATGGAAGGAAGGATATAACCAAATCTCCATTTTAGTAAAAAAAAACAATGTTGACCATGAGTGAGAGGGTAGACTAGAAGGGATAATGGAGCGAGAGACTGTATTTAATGTATATTAAAAAGTTGAAGCTTCTCCAAGGAATTTAGTAAAGATGGCAAGATACATGGAAATACAACTCACTAAATGAGAGAAAACTGTGTCACTCAAGGCTCTAAGAGATAACGTGCAAGAAAATCCAACTCAAACTTCATTAAGGGAGTGTAACGAGAAGGAGTTTACTGGTTTATGCAACTAAACATTGATGGGTGGATTATAGATCCAACATGGGTGCTGTCGATACAATGGACTCCGGACCTGTTCTCTCTTCATCTCAGATATACTCCCCTCTGGATGGTCTTTCATCTCAGGCAGGATCTCCCATCACTGGGGGCCACGACGACCCTAAGTTCCCACCATCACAACTCCTATCAACCAAACCAAGGTGCTACGGCCCCCAGCAATTTCTGAATGGAGTGGCACCAGCCTGGTTGAACCAGGTTCTCATCCCCAAGCCATGCACTGAGGTCAGGGGTTGGGATGCTCTGATCAGTCAGGTCCGGGTTATGTGCCACATGGGAATCTGAGGTGGTTCCACCTCACCTGAAACTATACGGACCATGATTAGAGGACATGAGACACTGCTTTTGCTGAATGAGGACTGACTGTTGGGCAGGATAACACAGAAGATGCCTCCCTCAGGAACATGAAGGGAGGGAGGTTGGAGCTGGAAAGCAGGTCTTGTCATAAACCGTAAGCTTAAACAGCAGCACCATGGCTGTAAGTGCACTTACAACAGGCATTATTGGAAGAACCTTGGAATATGCTTTCCAAACCTCCAGAAGTACTTGGAATTTAAAGAATCAAAATATTTTATTTTCCCAATTCGACGAAAATTCTTTGAAAGTACAAAGAACAAAATCTCTTCAAAGATGTGAAGATGTAGAGTGGAAATGAAAGAACAAGCAAAGCACTTGTAACTCACCTGATATTTTCAAATGAAAAAGCTTTCTCCTAGAGAAAACTACACACACACACACACACACACACACACACACATACGTACAAAGATCAATTTATCCAACTGCAGCTACTCATAAGAGTACCATAAGACTCTTACATGAGTGGAAATATTCACCTTCACTCTCTGTTAACACTGATAGTATCTCTTACAATTCAGATACCCCTTTTGATTACAGTAATGTACCTGGCTTTTTCTCTACAAAGAAAACAAAACAAGGAGATTTATTTCTTTAGTATTTCCAAATATACACATCTTTTGAAGTGTATACACATATATCACGACTCCGATAAAGTTTTAACATTGGTTAAAAACTCAACCTTCAGTGTAGTGATTAAAGGCATAGGGTCAGGACGAAAAGGACATCTGGGTTTAAAAGAAGGGTTATGTGTTTATTATCCGGGTGCCTTCTGGCAAATTACTTAACCTCTCTCTTCCCTAGTTTCACAGGCTATAAAAATGTACTGTTAATACTTGAATGAGAATTAAATAAAATAATACATATTAAGGAGTAAAGTGTGTGTGTGTGTGTGAGTTTTCAATAAATTATCATCTCCCAAACAGAACATAAATGACTAACAAGCAGAGAGTTGTATAAGTGATGATGGACTCATACAATAAAAAATTATTCCAACCATGCCAGGCGCTGTCGTTCATGCCTGTACTCCCAGCAATTTGGGAGGCCTAACTGGGAGGATCATTTATGTCCAGGAGTTTGAGACCAGCCTGGGCAACATAGTGAGATCCTGTCTCTACAAAAAATAAAATAAAATAAATAAAGACTTCTTAAAAAAAAGAAAACCTTAAGCAGAATGCAGTAGACCATAGACCTATACAGGCTGATAGGGAAAGATCATGATAGATATCTGATTAAATAGCAAAAGCAGTGAGCTTGGGTATGATCCTGTTTGAATAAACAATATATATTTATATATAGAGAGAATGTACTTATCAGTCTTATAGTACTGATAACTATATATGCATACAACATGTACACATAATAAATATACCAATAAAGATGCACCTATAAGGACTTACACATGAATGGAAATTTTATGCAAAGATACATTAAAGACCACCTTTGGGAGGTGCATTAGCTGCCTGGAATTCTATTTCAAATTTTATTCTATGTTTGAAATTCTTACTTTTTTAATTACATGCAAAATATGAATGTTCTTTTTTGTTTTACAACACTGACTTCCTGTGACCTTTCCCAAAGTATCTGCTGTTGTTTATCCTATCAGTGAAAATCCTCAGCAGCATTTCCATTCCTAATAGTGTCCACATGTGAACGTGTTGGGCTTTTCCAGACCACCATGTTTACACGCATGGGCATTTTGTTGAGAATGATGCTAGCTGATTAAGAGAGCTTGTGAAAAAGTACCCACTGTGATTGAAACACTCATTTAATACATTTTAAGTGCCTGAAATGCTCAGCTTCCTTGATTGGTGTTGATTGTTTGCATTTGATTTATTTCCTCAGTATCAGTGTTCATTAAATTACTTAATGCAATGGCCACCCTGTCGTTGCAACTCTATTTAACACCACGTCTTTGGGAACATTCTAATTCACAGGCTGTTCACTTCAGGAGCCAGGCACGTAGATGTTTACCATCTAACTGTGTATTGCTCTCGCTCATAGAAATTACTTACGAGGAAAATTATCTTTCAAAAGAATCCACAGCAATCATGTCTGATTTTTTTTTTTTTTTTTTTTTAGCTATTTATAGCTTTCAGAGTTGGCAGCAGTCTTATTATTTTTGACAATTTATTAAGTACCATGAGCATGTTCGTAATGCGATGTTCAATGCTCACAACAGTATGTTTCATCTTCCACATTTTAAACGTCTACCACCCATGAGGACAGCAAGCATTGTGCCAGCAACATTCTAGCAACCCATAGGCCAGATCTGTTTGTTTTTTTTTTTTCTGTTTTAAATAGGCAGGGCTTCACTGGACATCACAACAGTGCCCAGTCTGAATGGGGATTTTCATATTTCGCTTGTTTATTTTTGTCTGTGGTGGGGGAGTTGGGGTGCTGGGCTTTCTCTTCATTAATTATTCATATCCAAAGACTGTTGAGATTGGATTTTATTTCCAGGAGGGATAAGTTGAGTAGTTATGACAGATGTTTTGTGTGTATTTACATCTATACACCTTATTGTGAATGGGAAGTATTGATCAGAGAAGGTGGTCAGGAATATCTATGGTAACATCAGGGTGAGTCGGTAGAAATACAGCGTGTGATGTCACAGAGTACTGTGCTCAGGGAGAGGTCACTGGGAACTTCATGGTGAGAAAGTAAATTGAAAAAGGGAAAACTGCATAACGTGTGCATATTTCTGACTGAAAATATCGGGTGTATCAAGAAAGAGTTGGAGACTGACCAACTGGAATAGAAAAGTCCAAATGAGGCTGAGTTGTAAGTACCTGAGATGTTGGTGTTCCGCAAATGTGAACCCCTTCCCTACAGCAACGGCATTTTCTTTTAGGAAAAAGAAAATCGTAGCAAATGAAGTCAGTGGTAATTGTGGACAGCTGCAAGTGGTCAAGCAAGGTTTATACTGGAAAAGGGTCTGGGGTGAATTTTCAGTAGGGGTTTGTACTTGCAGACCAAAGTACAAGATGATGAAGAGTTTGAAAATTGTGCCAAAGAGTGAGTTTGTGCCTTCATGCCTGAGTAAGGGCCTGGGGTACCCTAAAGCAAGGAAGGTTCACTCCCTCACCAGGCATGAATTCATCTGGAGCTTAGATGGTTCTTCCCACACCCACTACACACCATCCAGAGGTAAGAGCCAATAGTTATTTTAAGATAAGCTGAAGAATTACCTCAATAACGTCAGAGACAATTAGTCCCCATATAGGACATTGTGTTAGTCCATTCTTGCACTGCTATAAAGAAACACCTGAGACTGGGCAATTCATGAAGAAAAGATGTTTAGTTAACTCAAGGTTCTGCAGGCTATATAGGAAGCATAGCACTGTCATCTGTTTGGCTTCTGGGAAAGCCTCAAGGAATTTTCACTCATGGTGGAAGGTGAAGTGGCAGATGGCATCTCACATGGCAGTGATGGAGCACGGAGGAGAGCAAGATGCTTTTAAATGACCAGATCTCACGAGAACTCACTCACTGTCGTGAAAACAGCACCAAGCCTTGAGAGACTTGAGAGATCCGCTCCTGTGACCGAAACACCTCCCACCATTGGGGATTACAATTCCACATGAGATTTGGGTGGGGACAACTGTCCAGACTATAAGAGACATTCATATGCTTATTTTTAGGATGTCAATAAAGTTTGTTGTATCAATTCACAAAAAGAAAATGTTTTAAGAGTCGGGTGGAGGTCGGGTGTGGCAGCTCACGCCTGTAATCCCAGCACTTTGGGAGGTCAAGGTGGGTGAATCACAAGGTCAGGAGTTCAAGACCAGCCTGGCCAACATACTGAAATCCCTGTCTCTACTGAAAATACAAAAATTAGCCAGACGTGGTGGTGGGCGCCTGTAGTCCCAACTACTCAGGAGGTGACTGAGGCAGGAGAACTGCTTGAACCTGGGAAGCGGAGGTTCAGGGAGCGAGATCACACCACTGTACTCCAGCCTGGTGCCAAAAGCAAGACTCCATCTCAAAAAAAAAAAAAAAAAAAAAAAAAAAAAAAAAGAGTCAGGTGGAGAAAAGCAAGTTATTATTAACAGGTGGGACTCCATTAACAATTCTGCCATGAGTGCCATGAGATGGGTATTCATGATAAATTTTTCATTCATATCATAAGTGTTTACTGAGCACACACTGTCCCTTGGACACTGTGGTCCCTTCAGACATGGTGGGGCCCAAGAGTAACCCCCACACGGACTGTAAGAAGTATCTCAAGTCTACAAGCGGAGATTAAAGATGAACATCAAAGCGAAACACAAGATGACCATTACTTAGTGACCTAGGGGGCTATTCATTCACTCATACCATTATTTATTCCAATCAATGAATAAGCGGCATGATGGCTGACAGTGTATGCTGTGGGTATGGGGTGGGCTTTAGGGTAAGTTTTATATTAGAGGTTCTTACCTTTGATTTGATTTTGTGCTAAAATCACTTAACTAAAGAGCTTGTAAAAAATAAGTTAATGGGTACAAAAAATAGTGAGAAAGAATGAATAAGACCTACTACTTTATAGCATGACAGGGTGACTGTAGTCAAAAATAAGTTAACTGTACATTTTCAATAACTAAAATAATATAATTGGATTGTTTATAAAACAAAGAATAAATGCTTGAGGGGACAGAGACCCCATTCTCCGTGATAATATTATTTCATGTTGTACATCTGGATCAAAACATCTCATGTACCCTATAAATATAGACACCTGCTATGCACCCACAAAAATTAAACACTGAAAACATTTTTTAAAAATCAGTCAGAAAAATGTAACAAGAGCAAGACATTGCAAACAATAAAAACCAGAGAATAAAAAAGCACAAAGCTGCTGGGATTCCCATCTGTTTGGTGTGGAGTGGGGCCACATTTTGATAGTTTTTAACGCATTCCCAACTGATTCGATTTGGAAGCCAGGGTTGAGAACCACTAATACATACTTAATGGCAATTTATCTGGGTCATGAAAGCTACGGATAGGGTTTGGACACACGGAAAAATCACAACGAAGCACCATCAAATCTGTTATTTTGTCTTCTGACAATTTCCACCACGCCAGGAGGGATCCTACGAGGTGAGTCACTATTTAAATTCTCCAGTGTCAGAAATAAAGGGAATTAACACGTATTAAGACATGCTGCTGGGCGCCTATAATGTGATAGAGGTTCCTGGATTAAGGGCAAACCTGAAGAGGGAGTTTCAAAAGGACAAATTTAGTTTCTAAGAAAGTTAAAAACCTTCATTATAAGATCCCTGGCCTTACTGTCATTCCACTGTGAATACAGACCTAATGCCATCACTGTAATAGCAATATTTTTATGTCGTCTAAGTGGCAGACACTTCATAGACATTTCTAATTCCCAACAACCCTATAAGGCAGTCTCTTTTTTTTTTTTTTTTTTTTGTGAGAGAGTCTCACTCTGTCACCCAGGCTGGAGTACAGTGGTGCGATTTCAGCTTACTACACCCTCCGCCTCCCAGGTTCAAGCGATTCTCCTGCCTCAGCCTCCCAAGTAGCTGGGACTACAAGCATGTGTCACCACACCCAGCTAATTTTGGTATTTTTGGTAGAGGCGGGATTTCACATGTTGGCCAGGATGGTCTCCATCTCCTGCCCTCCTGACCCGCCCACCTTGGCCTCCCAAAGTGCTGGGATTACAGGCATGTGCCGCTGTGCCCAGCCATAAGGCAGATCTGTCTTTTCTTTTCTTTCTTTCCTTTTTGATGGAGTCTTGCTCTGTCACCCAGGCTGGAGTGTAGTGATGTGATTTCGACTCAATGCAACTTCCATCTTCATGGTTCAAGCAATTCTCTGCCTCAGCCTCCCGAGTAGCTAGGACTACAGGTGCTCACCACCACGCCCTGCTAATTTTTGTATTTTTTATACAGACATGGTTTCACCATCTTGGCAAGACTAGTCTTGAACTCTTGACCTCATAATCCACCTGCGTTGGCCTCCCAATAAGGCAGTTATTTCTTTTTCTGGTTTTTGAACTGATGAAAGTGGGGCTCAGTTACTAGTTAGGTAACCTGAGGCATGTCGGCTTACCTCTCTGAGCCCCACTGTAATAGCCATTGATCTTTATAGGGTCACGTCTGGCCATATAAGGATGAAACTTGGCTGGGCGCGGTGGCTCACGCCTATAATCCCAGCACTTTGGGAGGCCGAGATGGGCGGATCACGAGGTCAGGAGATCGAGACCATCCTGACTAACACGGTGAAACCCTGTCTCTACTAAAAATACAAAAATTAGCCAGGCGTCGTGGCGGGTGCCTGTAGTCCCAGCTATACGGGAGGCTGCGGCAGAAAAAAAAAAAAAAAAAAAAGGATGAAACTTGCCCCAAGCACTGCCTCTCAAACTTCTTCTGTGGGGAAAAGTAGGATTTACTTCCACCTTCTAACATGGTAATTTCATCAATTTCACATTCCAGAACAGTACCCTTCTGCTTCAGCAAGATAACAAAGATGAAATACTTAACGAAATTTATAGGAAGATGTGTTTATAATAAAAGCACCCTTGTCAGTAAGATTTTAGGGACTGCCGGTAAGATTTTAGTAAGTGCCATGGTTTTGGTTCAGGCAGAACAAAAGCAAACCCAAAGACTTCCTTGGACACTCCATTTTGTTGAGGAATTACCTGGATTACTCATTCTTTTGCACTTATAATGCTTGGGTCCCCTGAGTTTGTTTAGAGATGAAATAGAATATGTGGCCTACAATGGGGCCAAAAAAACCTGAGTTGTAATCTCCCTGGTGCAATGTACCACAGTGTGGTCTTGGACATACGGCTTGAATACTCTGAGCCTCTATTTCCTCACTTATACTATGGGAACAAAATATCCAATGGGTAAAGTTGCTCTTAAGGATACATTTTTAAAATGTGTGGACATAACACACAAAAAGCATCTGGCAAAAATACATCATAATAAAGCCAGACGTGGTGTCTCCACACCTGTAATCCCAGCACTTTGGGAGGCTGACATGGGTGGATCATCTGAGGTCAGGAGTTTGAGACCAGCCTGGACAACATGGTGAAACCACACCTCTACTAAAAATACAAAAATAAACAAATAAATTAGCTGGGCATGGTGGCATGTGCCTGTAATCCCAGCTACTTGGGTGACTGAGGGAGGGGAGTCACTTGAACCCAGGAGACAGAGGTTCAGTGAGCCGAGATGGCGCCACTACACTCCAGCCTGAGGGACAGAGTGAGACTCTGCCTCCAAAAAACAAACATCATAATAAAGGTGAATATTTACTGGGTATCTTCTGTATTTCAGGCACTCTGCTAAGCTCTTGGAGCTCATGATTGTAGCTGATTTCCACAGATTATGAGTTAGATACTATTAGTCTTGTTTCACAAATGTGACCAGGACAAAGTGAGGTACGGTAATTTTCCCAAGGTCAAGGTGGTGGTGCTAGGATTTGAATTCAGTCAGGGCTGACTCCAGAGCTTGCTTTTTTAACAACAAAGGCATACTGAGCTCAGTAAAAGTCAGATGTTGTTCTTCTTTATTAGAAAAATAAATAATGGAATATGGTTGGTTTTTAAGCAACAGAATAAACCATGCCGATGCAGAAACTCTGGTCCAGCAAATAGCCTCCCATTTCCTACAGATTTTTGTCATACAGATTTTTGTCAGTGCCATTCTTTCTTACTTTATTTTTTGAAAATTTTTTTATTTCCTTAGATTATTGGGGAACAGGTGGTGTCTGGTTACATGAGTAAATTTTTTAATGGTGATTCGTGAGACTTTGGTGTGCCCATCACGTGAGCAGTATACACTGCACCCAATCTGTAGTCTTTTATCCCTCACCCCTTTCTCACCCTTTTCCCCTGAGTCCCCAGATTCCACTGTATCATTCTCGTGCCTTTGCATCCTCGTAGCTTAGCTCCCACTATGCATGAGGATATACCATGTTTGGTTTTCCATTCCTGAGTTACTTCACTTAGAGTAATAGTCTCCAATCTCATCCAGGTCACTGTGAATGCCATTAATTCATTCGTTTTTACGGCTCAGTAGCATTCCATCGTACACATATACCACGGTTTCTTTACCCACTCAGTTGATGGGCATTCGGGCTGGTTCTATATTTTTGCAAATGCAAATTGTGCTGCTATAAACAAGCATGTCCAAGTGTCTTTTTCGTATAATGACCTCTTTTCCTCTGGGTAGATGTGCGGCATGGCACACAGACAGACAGACAGCCGGGGCTGGTGGAAAGGGAGGGAATCCTTTCTGCTTGGACTTTTTATGGTGCTGAATAGACAGAAAGTAAGGGTTGCCGCGTGTGATTCATTGTGTGTGGTGTGGAGGGAAGCTGGGTCCTTCTGAGATGTGAATGACCACATGGAAGAAGGCTGAAAATGAAGCCAGGTGGACAGGTCAGCAGAGCCCTGCACTGTTAGAATGCAAGAAGACCCAACAAGGATTTCAGGCCAATAACTGAGTCAAAAAGGACAGGCGAAGTCTTAGTGGAGTCAGTAGGGAGCAAATTATATTCCATATCCTGCAAACTGAATTTACCAATGTCCCTGCCAATCTTGAAATCCCTCTTTTTTTTGCCTTTATTTTGAAATAATGATAGGCTCACAGGAATTTGCAAAAGTAGTAGAGAGTCCTCCTATGCACAATTGACCCAGTTTCCCCCCATGGAAACATTTTCCATACCTGTAACAAAATATCCAAACAAGGAAACTGATACTAGTGCAATCTACAGACCTTGTTCACATTTCACTGCATGTGTGCCTCTGTGTGTGTGTGTGTGTGTCTGTGTGTAGTTCATGTGTATGTGTGGTTCATGCGTATATACAGATTCATGTAACCTCAACCAAAATCAAGACGTAGAACTTCTTCCCCATGAAAAGGCCCCTTTATTGTATTTATTTCCAACCTTGTTTTCCTTCAACAATTCCTACTTAAGTTTACAATGCCGCCATTACTGAGTCACCCAGATAAAAACCTGAGAGTCCTTATTCTCCAGAACATTAAGACACAGAAAGTACCAACCCCACACATCCAACCCATTTCTCTGGTCCTATTCCTGAAGCCTTCATTCAGACTTCTACTGTCTGTGATCCATTCTCTCAAAACTATTTCTGAATGCTGTTGGTTAAGAGACACCACCATGCTAAGTCACAGGGGGGATAAATGATGATGATCCAAGAAAAATAGCCCTACCCTCATGGGACTTACAGTTTTGGAAGGAAGATAATAATCAAAGAATCACATAGACATATGTAAATTTACAACTGAACTAAACGCCAAAAAGGGGAGATACTTGCTTTTGGACAGGTAACAGAAGGGAAATATAGCTTCCATAAAGAAGTGACACTGGGGCCGGGCACGGTGGCTCAAGCCTATAATCCCAGCACTTTGGGAGGCTGAGAAGGGCGGATCACGAGGTCAGGAGATCGAGACCATCCTGGCTAACACGGTGAAACCCCGTCTCTACTAAAAAATACAAAAAAACTAGCCGGGCGAGGTGGCGGGCGCCTGTAGTCCCAGCTACTCGGGAGGCTGAGGCAGGAGAATGGCGTAAACCCAGGAGGCGGAGCTTGCAGTGAGCCGAGATCGTGCCACTGCACTCCAGCCTGGGCGACAGAGCAAGACTCCGCCTCAAAAAAAAAAAAAAAAAAAAAAAAAAAAAAAAAAAAAAAAAAAAAAAAGTGACACTGGGCAGGAATTTGGAGAATAAATAATAATTAACCAGGTGAAGTAAGTGTGTGGTGAAGGGCAATGAGACTTAATGGCCACTATGACGGCAAAAAGAGATGGGGCCTTTAAGAGGTGATTGGTTCATAGAGGCTCCTCCCCTCACGAGTGGGACGAATGCTCTTATAAGAGACGCTTTACAGTATTTGGCCAGCCTGCCCTTCTGCCATGTGAGGACACGGCATTCCTCCCCTCCAGAGGATGCAGCCCTTAGCAGACACAGAACCTTCCATTGCCTCGATCTTGGACTTCCCAGCCTCTGAAGCTGTGATAAAATAGATTTCTGTTCTTTATCAGTTACTCAGTCTCAGGTATTCTATAATGGGAGCACAAAACAGACTAAGACGGGGGAATAAAATGGTTTAGGAAAGCTCAAGAGAGAGTGAACTGCATTTAGTGACAGAGAACATGGAGGACGGATGAAAAAAAATAAAGGTGGGCTGGGCGTGGTGGCTCATGTCTGTAATTCCAGCACTTTGGGAGGCTGAGGCAGCAGGATCGCTTAAGGCCAGGAGATGGAGGCTGCAGTGAGCTATGAGTACTCTACTGTGCTCCAGGCTGGGTGGCACAGTGAGACTCCATTTCTTTAATTAAAAAATCAAGGCGATTGGTGTGGTGTGGAGAGTTAGTGAACAAGGCAGAGGTCGAGGACGTCTAAATCTCGCAGGGCCTTGCCTCCAACCACACAAAGGATTTTTGTCTCCTTCCAGAGAGCCATGTGAACTCCCTATCCCTGAAGGGCTGCCTATGGGGTAATATGATCAAGTTGCTTGGGTTGCAGTGTGGAGGTGGGGCCGAGCGAGGTGCAGAGGTTCCTCAGGTCGCCACTGCAACCACCCAGGAGAGATGGTAGTTTGGATCAGGATGGTGCTAGCCACAGAGACGCGAGGAATCGACAGAAAGCTCACACTGCAATCATGTCTTCATGTCTCTTCCCTCCATTTTGGGGCTTCTCTATCTCAGCCTCTCAAGTACAACGAAAGGGGCCTCCCTGAAATGCCACTGATAGCAAGTGAATTCAGAATAAATTCCAAACCCAATCACAACACATAACCTGCTTTGTGATTGGGCTCATACCCACCTTCCAGTCTCATCTCTCTCTATCTCACCCAGCGGCTCCCCCTGCCTCAGTAAACTACAAGAATTTCCCTGTCAGATCTGTATCGGGGCCTACATAGTGCTGAGCAGATGATGTCGAATTCAATGGGAATGGCACTCCATGGGTTTACACAGCACGGCTACCCTGGTTGTACTGAGAGTTCCCAAACCCTGATTCCCTGACACGGGCGCTGACGCTGTCCACATCTCACAGAAGAGCCTGGAAGTGTGGATGCTACATGTGCAGAAGTTGAGTCTACTAAACAGACCTGCAAACACATAGCAGCTTCACCAGCAATTCTCATCACCAGTCCAGTTGGAAGCAAATCTGAACAAGACCTCGAGGTCACTGCATTAACGAGCTGTTTTGGAAAAGCATTAAGAGAAATACAGAGACAGGCAGGTACAGGGCAGCGCATAGACCTTAAGTAGGTTTGAACCTAAGGACTCCCATCTTCCTCCTCTGTTCCTAGTTTCTAAAGCTCACATTATAGAAATGCTTTTCCAGACACCTGTAACAAGAAAGTCAATCTCCAAGGCGAGCTAGAGATGCTTTTAAAGTGGCTATTTAAGGGGAAGGGTGGGGCAGAAATGGTCACACACCACAGAATTTCATGAAAATGAAATCCAGTTGTAAAATCACCAGGATCCCCAAAGGGCTGTGATGTTAGNCAACTTCTGAATTTTCTAGAATCCAAAATTAGTCTATTGTAAGATTATCTGGTGGATGTCTCTAATCACATTTCAATGCTCTATTTAAAAGCAAGGTTAAAAAAAAAAAAAAAAAAAAAAAAAAAAAAAAAAAAAAAAAAAAAAAAAAAAAAAAAAACCCAAAAAAAAACGCTAAAACATTCTACTCTCATTTGCTTCCAGTATTCAAAAGAACACATATTTCATAATCCAGGGAAGCCCTCCATTCTTTGAGAATTAGCTGCAGTTTTCCAGCCCTAATTCCATAAATAGCCTTTAACATTCTGCTCAGTGACGCTGGTGCAGAGATGAGGTCCCTCCTGGCGTGACATTCCGTCCAGCCGGTACTCACACCACATTCTCCTCTCCTCAGGAAGCAAACCACTTCTCTGCTGTTTCCCCACTGTGTCCAATTATGCTGCTGCCCTTGCAAAATGAGCACTTAGGCATTCAATACATTTTTAAGGAAATGGATCAGCATGATTATTCTGGGAAACACAAAGCTCACGGAGGAATAGGGCAAATTATGAATTTCAGGAAATATTGGTCTTTGTGTATTAATCACACTAATAATATGGCAAACGAGGGAAGTACAAATCCACCTCCCTCCCGTGCATAATTTGCTTTGTTTGATCCCTTTGAAGTAAGTGTACAGAGTATTGTTTTGATGTATTTATTTCCCTCCCTTGTTGTTTTCAATTATTGCTGCATTTTAAAATATCAGGACAAAAAAAAAAAAAAAACTGGAAAGCTACAGAATTTTTCCAATTAGTCATAAAAGCCATAGAAAACATTGTGCTGGAAAATAAAAGGCCATCAGAGAATGGCACATAAACAGCGTATACAACACCACTCGCTCCTTCCAAGTTCAGGGCAGACATGCCTAATCAATTCTAGAATTCTGGCTCACAGAGATTGTAAGTGGCCTCAGCCTCCTTTCTCCACATAGTGCTCACCCACCATTCCGAATTGGCCATCACTGCAGCCTAGGCAACTACATTCTGGACAGGCCGAGTGTCCTTGCCAAGGACACATGGTAAGTTAGTGTTAATGCCAAGATGAGAAGCCAAATCTTACTCCCCATCTGGTGTTCCTCAATTATATCTCCAAGAGGATCCCTATCCTTATCTTTATATAGCACCTGGGTAGGATTCCTTCCATGTTTATGGGATTCTTTGGGCAACATTTAAGAAAATGAGAAGAGCTAAAGAGAGTCTCCTCACTGAATTTAAACATGGAAACCTCCACTTATAACCTTTATCTTTCAACATATCCCGTAGACCTGCACTAAATCCAGTACCTATTGGCTCATAAGGAAAACACACACACACATACCTACACATACATACACACACACATACACCCACACACACAAACACACACACCTCTATCTCTAAAACAGCCCTGACTTCTTTTTTCCTTGGCTGTACCCTTCTCAACATTCAGATTTCAGCTTAATGATCATTCTTCCATAAAATCTTTCCTGGTCAACTTATTCAAATAGACCCTCGTCTAATTAATTTCTATCTCGATAGAAATTTCATACCTAACATGTACCACAAGTGGTCACTGATGTAACAGTTTACTGGTTCACTATTTCTCCTCCCAAACTGCAAACCCCTATAACGTCTACCAATATTTGACACTGTCTGCAAAAAGGCTGGCACACAATACAGTCAGTGAGTGAATCATCCATACCACAGTATTTATGTATATGTTGCCTTAGCATTTTTATTCCATCTCTTTGTACTATGCACATCCATATCTAAAAATGTCCTTGGACGTCATCTCCCAGAAGGTCACAGCCCAGGTGTTCAGTTCTTTCCTTAAGCTATCCGCATAAGGTATTTGCTCAGTCAGGCAAATGAAGGTCCCCTTGAATTGTTATGCGTGAAGAAATTAAGCTTTCAACCTCACTCCATCATCAGACCTCTTTATACTTCTGCTTACTCCTCCACCCACCTGATCCTAGTCCAAATTGTTGACCCATGGAATTGTGAGCTGAATAAATGGTGGTTTTAAGCCTCTAGGCTTTGGGGTGGTTTGACACAGCAGACACTGACTAATACACTACTAGGTTAAGAGCAAAGGTTCTAGAATGGGGTGGTTTGAGCTTCCATTCTGAGCACTCCACAGAATAATAGAGTGATCAGAGGCATATCCCGATTCTCTCATGTGTGAAATGGAGATAATCAATATTTTTCCTTATAATTATAACAACGTTGTTATAATTATTAACTGAGTTAATACACATGAAGTACTAGGTACATAGTAAGTGCCCAATAGAGATTAGTGATTATTGTTATTTTAAAAAATTAAAGGATCCACTCATTCCAATCACTAATTTCTTAACTTTATCTCTTCTATGCTTCTAGCATCTTGTTTTTGCAAAGGGAAAAGCTATTTGCTCTCTGCCATAAAATCTTTTAAGAAGAAGATGGAGTAAAAATGTATTTATTATTATCTACAATTTTCTATTATTATTTCCATCATGTAAGTGTAGTCTTGACTTAAAAGAAGATCCATAGTCAAGTACACACTAGATAACAGGCAATTTTTTGTTGTACTGAATGCACAAAAGGAGAATCATACCTTTTCTTTTCCTTTCAAATAAGGGATCAGGATCACTTTCGCAAGAACAAATAATATTCTAAGACACGCGATATACTACATGCCACATTCTGTCAAAAGAAAAGTCCTCACTCTTAATTTTAAAGACCATTGAGTCTAAAATATATGTATTCTATGTTTAAAACTATTCATTTTCCAACAGTGGAAAGGATGTTTTCCATCAGCGGAAATATAACAAGCAAAGAAAATCTTACTTTTTTTTCTTTTAAGTCTTGAAAATCTGGAAGGAAACCAATATTTACACTTGGCTTTTTATTTTGCATTAAATTTATATGCATACTAAATTTCTTCTGGTTCCTCTTCAGTCAGTACTATTAGCTCATACTCTATTTTCAACATGCATAAAAGCTAAAGCAATTTATCTCTTTTTATGAGTAGCTCAAAAAAGCAAAATCCATTATTGTGATTATTGTGTTTACATCACTTAATGCTCACAAACATCAGTGTGAGCTTTGCCCATTCTTGACTCAAACACACAGAACAAAAGGTAGAGTAGAAACCATAAGACAAAAGATAGGGGGAAAACAAGATCCACAAGAGTCCTTGAGAGCCTAGTGCCAGGAAAGATCTAGTTTCTGCATCGTGTGCAGAGGAAGTGGTTTAGAATCGCAGGAGAATGATGAGACTGTTCAAAGTACAGTGTTTTCCTTGGGGGAAGAGGTTTGCTTTTGAGTTTTGCTCTCTTTTTTAATAGCTAGAGCCATCCTGTGAGCTTTACAAACGACCTTTCAGACTACAGAACGACACTATAGTCTCAGGGGGTAAAAGGTAAGGAGAGGTCATTTATGTTAACTACGTCTCAGAGGATGACACTTCTGCACAGCATGATCTCTCAATAAGATGGGCCAAGGAAGGGTCTGTTTTGCGTGTCTCATCCACCCACTGTCCTCCAACAACTGTGGGACAGAGCAGGGGATTTGTGCATCATTTAAAATAAATGCCAATCACTTTTTTCCTTCACCTCTACTTTTTCTGTTTCTAATTATTTTTAATTGACAAATAGAATTATATATATATTTATCAGGTACCACATGACAATTTGAAACATGTATACATTGTGGAATGGCTAAATCGAGCTAATGTATGCATTATTTCACAGCCTTGTGTTGTGTGTGAGAACACTTAAAATCTACTCAGTGATTTTCAAGAGCACCATACATTGTTACTATGATTTCTCCATATTGTACAATAGATCTCTTGAAATTACTCCTCCTGCCTACCTGAAATTTTGTACCTGACCAACATCTCTCCCCTGCCAGCCACCAGACCTTGGTAACCACCATTTTACTCTGTTTCTTTGAGTCTGACTCTGTTAGATTCCATATGTAAGGGAGATCACGCAGCACTTGTTTTTCTCTGTCTGGCTTAGTTCAGTTAGCATAATGTCCTCCAGGTTCATCCATGTTGTTGCAAATGGTAGAATTTCCTTCTTTTTTGAAGGCTGAATTGTATTTCATGGCATGTATATATGTGTGTGTGTGTGTGTAATTTTCTTTATCCATTCATCTGTTCATCGACACTTAGGTTTTTTCCATATCCTGGCTATTTTGTTTATTTTACTGTTTACTTTTGAGATGGAGTCTCATTCTGTCACCCAGGCTGGAGGGCAGTGGCATGATCTCAGCTCACTGCCACCTCTGCCTCCTGGGTTCAAGCGATTCTCCTACCTCAGCACCCCTCCCCTGGCCCCCAGTAGCTGGGAATACAGGCGTGTGTCACCACACCTGGATATGTTTTGTATTTTTAGCAGAGACGGGGTTTCACCAAGTTGGCCAGGCTGGTCTGGAACTCCTGACCTCAAGTGATCCACCCGCCTCAGCTTCCCAAAGTGCTGGGATTACAGGTGTGAGCCACCGTGCCTGGCCATATCCTGGCTAGTCTGAGTACTGCTACAATAAACACAGGAGTGCAGACATCTCTTCAATATATTGATTTCATTTTCTTTGGATGTATAATCCAGCAGTGAGGTTGCTGAATCATATGGTAGTTCTATTTTTAATTTTTTGAGGAACCTCCATATTGTTTACCTCTCCATTTGTTAAAATAAGAAGTCCAAACGATTTGTGTGTACGTGAGAGAAATAATTCAGTTAAGGATGTCTATAATTAGTAACCACATAATCATTTTTTATTGCAAAATAGAAGTTTGGAGTTTGGCCCTGTAGAGCTACTTCAGCTATTCTTGAGGATCTCAGGATGCTTCAATATTCCTGTTCCATTGTCCAATGTGGCTTCCGGACACATGGTCACAGATGGCTGCCCTACTTTCTGACCAGCATACTTCTTCCAGGCAAGAGGAAGCCTGAAAGGAGAAGGGCATGTGTCTGGGAGATGTGTACAAGCTGACTTCTATCCCTACCCTGCAGACTTCTACTTCTGTATCACAGGCTCCACTGCCACTCCCAAATGCAAAAAAAACTCTGGGAAATCAAGGTTTGCTATCCTTGTTTGATTTTGCTCTAGATGGACACATTGTCATACCTAACAAACATAGCACATTGGAGAATGGTCACAAGAGAAAACACGCGTTTTCAAAATGTGGTTCCAAGGCCTGCAGCACCGGCAACACATGAGAACTTTAAAAAAATTCAAATTATCAGGCTCCATTTAAAAATTACTGAATCAAATGCTCTGAGGGTGCGTTTTAAGAGGGCCTCCAGGGAATTCTGGTTCACGCTCAACTTTGAGGAGGACCAGGGTAGACAACTAACACTGTCTGCAATAAAAATATATATGAGGCAGTAATAATAATACTTATTTATTTATTTATTTTTGAGACAGAGTCTTGCTCTGTCGCCTACGCTGGAGTTCAGTGGCACAATCTCGACTCACTGCAACCTCTGCCTCCCAGGTTTAAGCGATTCTCCTGCCTCAGCCTCCTAAGTAGCTGGGATTACAGGCACCTCTGCCACCACGCCCAGCAACTTTTTTTTTTTTTTTGTATTTTATATTTTTATTAGAGTCCAGGCTTCACCATGTTGGCCAGGCTGGTCGCGATTTCCTGACCTCAGGTGACCCGCCCATCTTGGCCTCCCAAAGTGCTAGGATTACAGGTGTGAGCCACTGCGCCAGGCCTGAGAAACACTAATTTACACAAAGAACTCTGTGACCTTCAGAAATGAAATGCAGGAACATACATCATTTTTAACACCCTTAGAATCGTAACAATCCCGTGATTTTAAGAATTCTAGAAAAAGATTGCCTTAAGGTTTCAAATGGTTAATTCCTCCATTAACTATCAAAAAGCATGGCCTAAGTGTTTCTGTAAAGTCTACAAAGCCTTTTGCATTAAATCACAAGAACAACTTTTGTAAAGATGTTGCACACTGCATTCACACTTCAGCAACGCCTCCTAGGCTAGTAGGAACTTTTGCCTTGTGACATGATCCATTTTGTTAAAGCTGGTTATGATTCTCCACATTACTTGAAAACCAATTTCATTCAAGACAAAAGAGTGTGAGCAGGGTATTACATTTTATGCCTAAATTATGCAAATTTGGAGGACTTATATTGTATTGTGAGCAATTCCCTTTCTTCCAGTTTTCATTGTGGCAGGAGTTAAAGTAAATTTCACTATCCTCATTTGCAAAAGGTGAATACTTTCTATTTTAAAACCCTGGGGGAAAGGATTGACTTTTAATGAACAGTTATCTAATATAAAAATCTCTTACATATATTACTGACATCATTCCCAAGTATTAAATGTACATTCCAGATAGAGTTGATCTTGATTCAATTAATCCTTGGAGAAAGGGGCTTCATAACCAAGTTCTCTCTGTTCCCAAGGCAAACCGGGAGGATGTGGGCACATTTTTTAGAAGATACGCAAGTTATAGCAATGCTTTGCTGCTGAACATCAAACCCTGCAGCTTTTGATACCAAGCTTTCAGAACAGGGGCACTATTTTATACATATATATATATATATATAAAACTCTCCTACTTCAGTTAGCAGTTCAGTTAGCAGGTGCTGGGATTGTAGCTGTTATTCCTTCCATTGTTAAAGATCACCTTCAAACTCTTCCACTGTTCTCTACCTCTCTTGTAGTCCGTCACTTCCCAGAAGGAAAGGAGTCTACGGAGGACTGGGGACAGCCCCACATCCCTGGAGTGATTTTTTTTTTTTTTTTTTTTTTTTGAGATGCAGTTTCACTCTTGTTGCCCAGGCTGGAATGCAATGGCACAATCTTGGATCACTGCAACCCCCATCTCCCAGGTTCAAGCAATTCTCTTGCCTCAGTCTCCCAGAAGCTAGGATTACAGGTGCCCACCACCACATCCAGCAAATTTTTTTTGTATTAAATAGAGACGGGGTTTCCCCATGTTGGTCAGGCTGGTCTTGAACTCCTGACCTCAGGTGATCCACCCACCTTGGCTTCCTAAAATGCTGGAATTATGGGTGTGAGCCACTGTACCTGGCCAAGTTTGTGATTCTTAATCTGCTTTTGACCGTCTGATTGTTGCTGCTGTCATCTTCACACACACTCAATTAGATTGATCACCTCATCTCTTTCTAGAGTAGGTAGTGCACATGAAGCAGAAATAAGCCAACCTAGCAGGTGAATCAGTTCACTTTTTGTGGGTACAAGCAACACCAACTGCATTAACTTTAAAAATAGGGCTTTATTGTTCTCACATAATGAATCAAGCATGTTACTACTCAAAGTGTGGTCCATAGACTAGCAATATCAGCATTGCCTAAGACTTTGTGAAAACTGCAATTTCTCACATCCTACCCAAGACCTAGTGAACAAGAGTCTCTGGGACAGGGTCCCAGCAATCCAGGGCTTAACAAAGCCTTCAGGGGATTCTTATGTGCACTAAAGTTAGGGAAGTCCTCACCTAGAAGTAGGTGGCTGCTATGTTAGAGCTGACGTATATGCGATCCTGCTGACATTCTCCTCATGATCATGAGGCAGTTGTCACAGCTCCAGTCATCACTTCTATGCTCCAGGCAAGCAGAAGGAGTGAAGGGAAAAGGTATCTCACTCTTGTCTAACCCTTTTTGTCATGTTTTTGTTTCCAGAAAGTTTCAAGCTTACATGAAATTTTTTACATTAGTCTTTCAGCCTCTAGAGTGGGAGATAGCAAGGTACAGAAGAAGGTCACAAATAATTTTGATTTAGAAATTAACAGTGTTTGCCATACCTGGGTACCAAGGACCTGTGAAAGTTATTTCATAACATTTTATTTTATAAAATATCTCTGTAGTCTGAAACATTCATTTCCATTGGACTGAATATTTGGCTAGTTGTTTGGAAAGACATCATGCCGGATAGAAACATGTCTTCAGTCACTCATCTTTCACTGTGTGTCCTTTCATATTTCTTAAATGTGGTATCTTGTGCATGACTTACTCACTAAAAAGTGACATGAGGAAACGTGAAGAAGGACCACTGCTTCCCTTATTATAGGGAATAAAGTAAATAAATCAATTCTCATATATTGATTGACATGGTTCGGCTGTGTCCCCACCCAAATCTCATCATGAATGATTCCCTTGGGTCAAGGGTGGGACCAAATGAAGGTAACTGAATCATGGGGCAGTTTCCCCGTACTGTTCTTGTGGTAGCGAATAAGTCTCACAGAATCTGATGGTTTTATAGATGGGAGCTCCTCTGCACAAGCTTCCTTGCCTGCCACCAGGTAAGATGCAACTTTGCTCCTCCTTCACCTTCCGCCAGGATTGGGAGGCCTCCCCAGCCATATGGAACTGTGAGTCAGTTAAACCTCTTTCCTCCATAAATTACCCATTTTCAGGTATGTCTTTATCAGCAGTGTTAGAATGGACTAATACATTAATTTAGCCTAAGATCATATTAACAAATGATAGGAAATGTTTGGATGACACATTGGAACACTGACTCATACTGAAATTATACAATACAGTCTTTGGAAATGTGTGTGCTTTTGTTTTGCTTAACAGAGTGCTTTTGTCATGGCTCTCTAAGTGCTATCTGGGCAGCTGAAGTGTTAAAACACAAGGCAGATCTCTATTGGGAAAATGAACCCAGAGATTAAGCATATAATAACAAAACTAGTATTTTATGCTAATACTAGTAGAGGTATTTCACTACCTCACTAGTAATGAAATGCAAATTAAACAGCAGTGACACAGTTTCTACTAGGAAAATATTAAAGTAATTATAAAACCCAAGGCTGGTGAGGATGTAGAGAAACTAGCATTTATATGCATTGCTAGTAGCTATATACATTGGTATGACCCTTTTGAAAAGCAAGTTGGAAATACATATAAAAGTGCTGTGCAAAATATTTCCGTTTCCCTAATCCTATAATTACACTTCTGGAAATATGGCCTAAAGAGATCATTTTAAATATGGAAAAAGTTACCCGTTGGAGCATTATTTAGAATAAAAAGAGTAAAATTTAATTTAATCTAATATACTGACAATTAAATGTTATATAGCTATACACACCCACACACATACACACACACACACACACAGAGTGAAGTATCTGACAGTCATTACAAGTTAAGGTTAAGTTATGATTATAGAGACTAGATCACTAGGTTCCTACAGGACAATGTTTCTTTTTTAAAAAAGTTAAATGGGCCGGGCGCGGTGGCTCAAGCCTGTAATCCCAGCACTTTGGGAGGCCGAGACGCGCGGATCACGAGGTCAGGAGATCGAGACCATCCTGGCTAACACGGTGAAACCCCGTCTCTACTAAAAAATACAAAAAACTAGCCGGGCGACGTGGTGGCCGCCTGTAGTCCCAGCTACTCGGGAGGCTGAGGCAGGAGAATGGCCTAAACCCAGGAGGCAGAGCTTGCAGTGAGCTGAGATCCGGCCACTGCACTCCAGCCTGGGCGGCAGAGGGAGACTCCATCTCAAAAAAAAAAAAAAAAAAAGTTAAATGTTCATTATGATCACAGCCACATAAATTAAAGAATACATGTGAGGGTGGAAGAAAGGCACCAAAAATTTAATGCTGCTTGTACTGTGAT
>NW_016807466.1:311320-313964 GCF_001698545.2 Rhinopithecus bieti | reverse complement strand
TGTTCTTTTTTTTTTTTTGTTTTTTTTTTTTTTTTTGTGTGGTTGTGCGGGGTGGCGGGGGGGGGGCGGGGCGGTTAGTCATAGCATTAGCTTACTTTTTAATGAAAAATACATTTATAGTAAACACATACCACAAACCATTTTGAAGCTCTTAGAAGAAAGAGCTCTATAAACATAGTTTATGGCTACAATAGAACAGGCTTTTCAGAAATTTGACTGTGTTTTCGTTAATCAAAAGATCTCATGGACTGAGACAATTAATGATGCAAATTATAAATTATCAAAGACTTATACATCAATATAATCTACAGGACTGAAGGAATCTATGAGAAATGAAAGCTGTTACCAAGTATAATTCCTCCTTTTCTCGTTTCAATCACTCCAGTGTCAGTGGAGTCTTCTAAACCCAACAGGTTGTGTTAACGGAGTCTTAAAGAATAAAGGGGTGGGACTAATATCTATGGGACAAAAATGAACATGAATTTGCATTAGTCAATTTAGCAATCCAAGAAAGTAAATGTGTCTTATGTGTGTGTGTCTGTATGGAGAAATAGAGGATAAATGGATGGATAGATGAATGTATATATACATATATACACACCCACAGACACACAGATGTATATATACACACACACATATAGATACCTATGTAGAGATAGATGATATAGAGATAAACGATAAATACCCTTATATGCATACATATAGGAAAATATAGATAAATACATTTATATATTCATATAGAAACAGACAGATGATGGATGAAGACAGAAAGATAAATAATAGATGATGGATGATACACACACAGAGACACCTATTTATTGAATACTTATGTTACATTTGTGCTAAGAGCTTTTCATGTATTATCATAATTGATCCTTTATGAGAATTAGTTTATTCTCTTTTCTTGTTTGTTTTTTTGAGATGGAGTTTTGCTCTTGTTGCCCAGTCTGGAGTATGATGGCATGATCTCAGCTCACTGCAACCTCCGCCTTCTGAGTTCAAGTGATCCTCCTGCCTCAGCCTCCCAAGTAGCTGGGATTACCAGCATCCACCATCACACCTGGCTAATTTTTTTTTTGTATTTTTAGTAGAGACAGGTTTTCACCATGTTGGTCAGGCTGGTCTTGAACTCCTGACCTCAAGTGATCTGCCCACCTCGGCCTCCCAAAGTGCTGGGATTACAAGTGTGAGCCACCACGCCCAGCCTATTCTCATTTTACAGATAAAGCAATTGAGAGGTTAAGTGAATTGTCCGAGTTCACTCCACACAATAATTTCCTTGGAAAAGAACACCACTGGATCACTAGAAAATGAAGTCCAGACTTGACCCAGGTATATATATATTTTTTTCCCTTCCATAGACTAGGCTATGCTGCCTAGGCTGGAGTGCCGTGGCACGACTGTGATTTACTGCAGCCTTGACCTCCTAGACTTCCCGAGTAGGTGGGCCCTGGTGACCACAGGAAAATTATTAAATTTTTTTTGTATTTTTATAGTGATAAGGTCTCCCGAGGTTGCCCAGGCTCAAGCAATCCTCCCACCTCGGCCTCCCAAACTGCTGGGATTACAGTTGTGAACCTCTGTACTCCGCCCTTATTTTATAAAGAAAATGTAGCAAGGGCTGGTGCTAGACGTATAAAAAATCACCAACCACAGATTGTGACCTCTGCTCTCAATTTACACTTGATTTTTTATTGCCCCTCTTAATGACTCAGTATCTCAGGATAAATATGTACCTGTTTCACAGATGTGGCCCCTGAGTCACCGAACAGCCTCGAGTATGCCTAGATTTTGACATATGTGCTACCGACCTTTATGCTTTAATGTTGAAAATCACAGTTAATACCCTATTCATATTTGCATGCAGCACTTAAGAAGAAAAACTATAATTAGGACTTTCTCTCTCTCTCTCTCTCTTTTTTTTTTTTTTTTTTTTTTTTCTGGCTTCAATTGGTTCCATTTGGGACTTAACTAATAAGCTTAACTGAGATTCTGACTTCGGATTTAGCAGATAAAATATCTGAAGGAGGAGACCGGGAGCCAGTGGAAGTTCCCAGGGATGATATTATTTAATTCCATCCACACAAATTTTCCATGTGGAACAATGATATCCTGCATGTTGTGAACTAGGTGTAGCAAAAGCGGGGCTTTCGTCCAACTAAAAACAAGACAAAAGACTTTATGAAGGCCAGCGCAGTGGCTCATGCCAGTAATCTTAGCACTTTGGGAGGCCGAGGTGGGAGGATCACTTGAGGCCAGGAGTTTGAGATCAGTCTGGCAAACAGGGTGAAATCCCGTCTCTACTAAAAATGCGAAAATTAGCCGGGTGTGGTGTTGGGGACCTGTAGTCCCAGCTACTCGGGAGGCTGAGGCGTGAGAATCACTTGAACCCTGGAGGCAGATGTTGCAGTGAGCCGAGATTGTGCCATTGCACTCCAGCCTGGGCAACAGAGTGAGACTTTGTCTCATAATAAACAAACAAATAAATAAAAGACTTCACTAGTCCTGTTTATAGTCTTAGCTCAATGCATGACTCTAGAATTCACCTGGCACACTCAAGGAGAATGGGTGGGCATTTTTAATATTATTCTACTGAAAATGCATGTAGGCTCAACAAATGACCTGATTAAAAAAAAAAAAAAAA
>NW_016807466.1:293519-310981 GCF_001698545.2 Rhinopithecus bieti | reverse complement strand
AAACGTAGGACTCATTCTAATAGCACTGCAAGGAAGGACACATTCCTTTTAAAATTTATTTCAGCACTGATTACACAACTTTTCATTCATGTAACATTTTCATTTTGTTTTATTTTAGTTTTTGAGACAGGGACTCACTGTCTCCCAGGCTAGAGTGCAGTGGCTTGATCCCAGCTCACTGCAACCTTCACCTCCCTGGTTTAAGTGATTCTCATGCCTCAGCTTCCTGAGTAGCTGGGATTAACAGTCATGTGCCACCATACCCAGGTAATGTTTGTACTTTTAGTAGAGATGGAGTTTCACCATGTTTGCCAGGCAGGTCTCCAACTCCTGGCCTCAAGTGATCCACCCACCTTAGCCTCCTGAAGGGCTGGGATTACAGGCATGAGCCACTGTGCCCAGCCTATGCAACATATTTGTGAGGGCGTACTAGGTGTCAGGTGTCTGTGCGATACTGAAGCACAGTGAGAAATGAAGTGGTCCAAAGAGACACTTGTTACTCAGCCTGTCAACAAGCAAACTGATACACCGTGACACGGGTATACCCAGGGGCCCGGGACAGGAGGTGCACCGTCTTCTTCTGGATGCAAAGGAGCAGGGGGGAGTCAAACTGCAAATTAACTCCTCACCATGCTCCTTATTTCCCTGGTACTCCCCTTAACACGTGTGCTCAGTCCCAGGAAAGTCCCGCTAATATTGAAATGTTTGATTATCACATTTTCTCAATTCTGAGAGATCACTGAGACTGGAGGAGACATCCTCCATTTTTTTGGAGCTTCCCTCTTTTCAGAAAAGTTAAAATACAGAAAATACATGCATGCTCCAATAAAGGAAATACGGTAGTATTCAGACATTTTTGGCAACGTTTTTGTTCTCAAATATATCTCTGAAAGTGGGACACTCAATAAAATAACATTTGCTTCTAGATTCAGACGAATTCCACAAAAAAAAAGAAAAGAAAAGAAAAGAAAAAAGAATCCCCTAAATGAATAGACACGAGGCTACCCTCATACACAGAGGTGACCATGACTGAAGCAAAGAGACATTTTTAGCCAACCCATTAATCTAGCAAAGCTTTGTGTTAAGATGCGGACATGTCAGCACAGGTTACCTCAAGAGGGCTTTCTTTTGAACTTGAACTGCCGAAATTCCAAGCATACACCAAAGGGCTTCAGTTTAAGTGGGCAAAAGGTGAACGATCAGAAGAAAAGTAGAAAGAACAGAAAACTAGCCTGGTTATCAAAGAAGAGCTTCCAAGGGAGAGGGGGAAAAAAAGTGAAATAGGGAAAGTTTTCAAAAAGTCAACATTCAAGTAAAGCTGCATTTTAAAAAATAAATCATTCGGAGGCATCTATGTGAGAGAAAAAAGAATTTGCTTTTAGTTTTCAAGCAGAGTAGGCAGAGGAAATAAAAAGACAAACAAAAGTAGGATCAGAGAGCAGAGCTAGAAGGGGATATCTGTCTAAGCAAAAAAAAAAAAAAAAAAAAAAAGAAAGAAGGAAAACACAAATGAAAGTTACAGCATTTGAGGATTGAGTTACCGTTTGAATTTGTTGGATACTTTGCTTTTGCTCACTCAAAGGCTGAAGCTGTGGCTCGTGGACATTTCTAGCAGAGGCTAATCAGGAAAACAAAAATCAAGCCAAATAAAGAAGGTCACTCTCTTGAGTGACACAGCAGTTCGGATTAAGAGGGGGAGCTAATGGTGTTGGCAAAAGGCAAAACTAGTAATAAGAATCTGTTCTTTCAACCAATGTGATGGCCTCATGCCTGTTTCTCTGCAAGAACCAGAGGCAATACAGCCTAATAAAAGAATTCATCTCTGCCTACTAGATGGTTAAAATCTATATGGGTTTTTTAAGCTGTTATTTTACATTCAGGGGTATATGTGCAGGTTTGTTCCATAAGTAAGCTTATGTCTTGGGGGTTTGTTGTTCTGATTATTTCAGCACCCAGGTATTAAGCCCAGTACCTATTAGTCATTTTTCCTGATCCTCTCCCTCCTCCAACCCTCCATGCTCCAAAAGGCCCCAGTGTGTGTTATTCCCCCTATGTGTCCATGTGTTCTCATCATTTAACTGTCTCTCATAAGCAAGAACATGGCAATATTTGGTTTTCTGTTCCTGTGTTAGTTTGCTAAGGACAACAGTCTCCATTTCCATCCATGTCCCTGCAAAGGACATGATCTCATTCTTTGGACAGCTTTGATCTTCCCAGTTTGAGAGTTATCACTGCCTTTTACTCCACTGCGATCATCTTGTGGATCCCTTCAGTGGGCATGTGGCGAGTTGATTCATACTGGTTATAAACACATTCGACCCATTGGGATGTTTATGTAGTCCTTTCTCCATGTAAGAAAACAGGCTGGGTTAAATAACACAGAATACTTGCTTTCAAAGAGCTGTGTGCACCTAGGGAATGAGATGTGCCCACAGATCATCATCCAGGATAAACAATCCATAAGGGAGGGAGAGACAAAAGTGTGCTGCAAAAATCTAGAGGAAGGAAAAAGACAAGGTTTATGGAGGAAAAGTATCTATAAGGAAAGGAAGGAATGCAATGTTCTCAATGGTGTGTTTACAACTGCTAGTCCCAAGAGATGTGTCATGCAAGAGATTTGGGGGAGAGTTCATGGCGAAATAAATTCAGAAAAAAGTATGGGCTTGCACACTCTGTCTCCTCTCCCTCTCCCCCTCTCCCTCTCTTCCTTTCTCTCCTTCCTTTCCTCTCCTCCCTCTCCATCACCTCCTCCCTCTCTCCTTCTCTCTCCCCCATCCCTCTCCTGCTCTCCCCTTCTCCTTCTCTCCCTGTCTCTCTCCCTCTCCTTCTCCCCTCTCCTTCTTTCTCCACCTCTTCCTCTCTCTCTCCCTCTCCTTCTCCTCTCTCCCTCTCCCCCTCCTTCTCCCCTCCTCTCTCCCTGCTCCCTTTCTCCCTGTCCCTCTCCCTCTCCTTATCCTCCCCTCCTTCTGTCTCCCCATCTCCCTCTCGCCCTCTCCCTCTCACTCTTCTTCTCCCCCTCTCCCTTTCTCCCTCTCCCCCTCTTCCTCTCTCCTTCTCCTTCTCCCCTTCTCCCTCTCTCCCTGTCCCTCTCCCTGTCTCCTTCTCCCTCTCCCGTTCTCCTTCTGCCTCTCCCCTTCCCCCCTTTCTGTCCCGCTCCCTCTCCCCCTCCCTCTCTCCCTGTCCCTCTCCCTCTCCTTCTCTCTTGGCCTTCTCCCTCCTTCTCCCTCTTTCCCTCTCCCCCCTCCCTGTCCCTCTCCCTCTCTCTTTCCCTCTCCTTATATCCCTCTCCCCCTCCTTCTCTCTGTCTTCTCCCTCTTTCCCTCTCCCCCTCTCCCTGTCCCTCTCCCTCTCTCCTTCTCTCTCCTTCTCACTCTTTCCCTCTCCTTATATCTCTCTCCCCCTCCTTCTCTCTGTCTTCTCCCTCTTTCCCTCTCCCCTCTCCATGTCCCTCTCCCTCCTTCTCCCTCTCTCCTTCTCTCTCTCCTTCTCCCTCTCTCCCTCTCCCTCTCACCATGTCCCTCTCCCTCCCCTTCTCCCCTTCTCCTTCTCTCTCCCCCCTCCCTCTCTCCCTCTCCTTCTCCCTCTCCCCCTTTCCCTCTTTCCCTCTCTTTCTCCCCCATCTCCTCCCTCTCTCCTACTCTCTCCCTATCTCCTTCCTCTCCCCTTCTCCCTCTCTCCCTGTCCCTCTCCCTCTCCTTGTCTCCTTTTCTCCCTCTCCTTCTCCCTCCTTCTCTCTCTTTGCCTCTTCCCCTCTCCCTCTCCCCCCTCCTTCTCCCTCTCCCCTTCTCCCTCTCTCCCTCTCCCTCTCTCCCTGTCTGCCTCTCCCCCCCCTCCCTGTCTCCCTCTCCCCCTCTCCCAGTCTCCCTCGCGCTCTCCCTCTCCTTATCCCTCTTGCCTTCTCTCTCCTTCTCCCTCTCTCCCTCTCCCCCCCATCTCTCTCCCTCTCCCTCTCCCTCCGTCTCTCTCTTTCTCCATCTCCCCTTCTCCCTCTCCCTTTCTCTCTCTCCTTCTCCCTCTGCCTCCTACTCTTTCATCCTTGGAGATTCCTAATGCACACTGGCATATTAAAGATTCCAAAGAACAAGCCATCGAGGTAGGACTGGTGGGTACAAGAAGGGGAACATGAGAGAGATGGAGAGAGGGGGAGAGAAGGAGAGAGGCACACATGCAATGTCTCAATGACAAGGGGTTTGTCTCATTTGAGGAACTAGGAACAAGGGACCTACTCAGGTTCTTGAAGTGAAAGAAGCACTTATTTGAGTCTGAGAGATGGGTGGGACATCTGCTTAGAGCAGTGATTCTCAAGCAGAGGTGATTTTGCTTCCCAGTGGACATTTGTCAATATCTAGAGCCATTTTGGCCCTCATGATTAGGAGAGTGGGTTGTATTGGCATCTAGAGTGTAGAGAGCTGGGTTGCTGCTAAGCATCCCATAATCCATGGAACATCCCCTGACTCCATCCCCTCCCATAACGAGGAACTATCCAGTCCCAAATGTCAGCAGTGCTGAGGTTGAGAACCCTGGCTTAGAGTGAGAGACTGAGCATGGTGAATGGGCTTTTGCTCAGTAGACAAAGAGATGGAGAGGGATACAAGCTGGGGTGATTCCGGGCTTTGCTCTTAAGGACAGAATTACTTAAACCATCCAGTATTATTTCTTCTCTTTATTAGGTTGAAATAAGAGCACAGACCAATGGCTCCCAGGTTCACACACGGCTTAAATACATGTCATTAACAATTGGCAAGACTTACGCAGCTTTCCAGCAATGATCAACAGCATAGCAGACGGCAGTACCACCTTGCCACCAGGGTCTGTTAGACTGTCAAGGCAGCCAGAGACTTGGGCAGTAGTTCAAAAGCATCTGAGGCAGCTGCCTAGGTTTTCCATATTGCTGGTTGTAAATCAGCCCAGTGTTGCCAGAAAGGGGCTAAGAGAAGCTTCAGAAATCTGTTACCTACTGAAGGCACCAAGATGGTGCCTTTCCTAAGAGAAAGTGGAACGGGTCAGCTGAGCTGATACATCAGTGAAGCATGAGAGCCTATGACAAAGCCACCGAGAAGGAAATAATTAAGCATTCAAGCAAGAGTGGATAAAGCTATCCCCGAAGACACACCGGGTAATAAAAGAGAAAACAATATATAGTTTCTGTATTTAAATGCCAATATATAGCAATACATAGACATTAAAGTCAATAACAAGACTTCCATTTTGAAGGTTTTAGTTCAAAATGAGGTACTTTTTGGCACACAAGATGTCACTTAACTTTTTAAAAACCTGCAAGGTTACAATGCAGGGATGTCTCCAGGAGACCATGGTAGTGAATATAAAATTAACATAATTCACTTATTAACAGAAAAGGCCGTTCAGGTCCATCTCTTTATGTAAAACAACTATTCTAAGTAGGTGGCCCTTCAATTCTTCATTAATAACAGATAGATTTCTTTACTGTTGCTCTGTTTTTCTTACCTTTTTTCAGATTACAAATAGGGTACACGTTTCTTGGGGAAAAAAATTAAAGAGTATGTCTTATCTATGGAAATCTTCAATTATAAAAACCCAGATTATTCCATTATCATATTAGTGGATTTTTCATTTATTTATTTTTATTTTTTTAGATGGAGTCTCGCCTCTGTTGCCCAGGCTGGAGTGCAGTGGTGCGATTTTGGCTCACTGCAAGCTCCACCTCCCAGGTTCACGACATGCTCCTACCTCAGCCTCCTGAGTAGCTGGGACTACAGGCGCCCGCCACCACGCCTGGCTAATTTTTTGTATTTTTAGTGGAGACGGGGTTTCACCACGTTAGCCAGGACAGTCTCAATCTCCTGACCTCAAGTGATCAGCCCACCTTGGCCTCCCAAAGTGTTGGGATTACAGGGTGAGCCACTGCACCTGGCCATGGATATTTGTTTTATAAATGCATACATACACATATGTGTGTACCTATCTGTAATTTTAAATATTGTATAGCATACATATTGCATATTTTAAAAATATACAGTATGTTACCTATACAAATGTGTCTATATACAATTCTCTTACATAAAAGTAATCACAGCTTATATACTATCATACAACTGTTTTTTTTTTCCCAATTAACAATGTATATTAGGTATTTTTCAACGTCAATACCACCTGAAGATTTTTGCTTCATTCTTAATAGCTATATTGGCCACGCATGGTGGCTCACACCATAATGTCAACACTTTGGGAGGCTGAGGTTGGCAGATCACTTGAGGCCAGGAGTTCAAGACCAACCTGGCCAACATGGCAAAACCCCATCTCTACTAAAAAAGAAAAATACAAAATCTTAGCCAGGCATGGCAGTATGTACCTGTAATCCTAGCTACTCTGGAGGCTGAGACATGAGAACTACTTGAACCTGGGAGGCAGAGGTTGCAGTGAGCTGAGATCATGCCACTTCACCCCAGCCTCAGTGACAGAGCAAGATTCCGTCAAAAAAACAAAACAAAACAAAAGATGTATTGTATTCCTTTGAGTGGATGGAATGCAATTTATTTGATAGGTTTCACATTTATGTATAAAATCAATTCTTAGAATCACAATTACAAGACCCAGTGTAACTTTCCATTTTTAATAGCTATCCTAAACTCAAAGATAGGAAAGGCCATATCTAGAGAGAAAAGAGGTACCTATGTTAACTCACTTTACAAAGGGGGACCTGGCATATTGCTGAAGCCACCCTTATTCAAATTTTCTGTCAATAAAGCCAAAACCATTCTAACACATATAGAAGACCAAGAGTTAACTAGACTGGCTAGGCATAGCGGCTCACGCCTGTAATCCCATCACTTTGGTAGCCCAAGGTGGGCGGATCAGGAGGTCAGGAGATCGTGATCATCCTGACTAACACGGTGAAACGCCATGTCTAGTAAATATGCAAAAAAAATTAGCCGGGCGTGGTGGTGGGCACTTGTAGTCCCATCTACTCGGGAGGCTGAAGCATGAGAATGCTATGAACCCAGAAGGTGGAGCTTGGAGCTTGCAGTGAGAGGAGATTGTCCTACTGCACTCCAGCCTGGGCAACAAAGTGAGACTCCATCTCAAAAAATAAAATAAAAATAAAAAATAAGAGTTAACTAGATTTCAGGCACTAACCAAAAACTCATGGAAGCAAAATGCGGTTATTGCCCAGTCTGCCATTAGGCTACATCCCCTGGAGTAAGAGTCTAAGATCTTCCTGGATCTTTTCCCACAGCAGGTTGCCCCAGTGCTATGTATGTTTTCTTCAGTGCCAAAACCAAAGGGTTTCTTCCTCTACTTGATTCAGCTGATCCTGTAACATTAAGTTTCTCAACTGCACACTTGGAAAGCAAGGCCCCCTCAAAGAAAATCCAAAGAAAGATCTTGTGTTTTCCTAAGAGAAAGTGGAACAGGTCAGCTGAGCCGATACCTCTAGGGCCATTACACAGTTCGCTTAAGGACTGTCTGGAGCTGTGCCCAGACAAGTCTGTGCCCACATCTTTGAAGAATCAAGCATTATTACAAGATCTTCATAAGATTTCTTTATTCCTTTTTTTTTTTTTTTTTTTGAGAGGGAGTCTCACTGTGTCATCCAGGCTGGAGTGCAGTAGCACAATCATGGCTCACTGCAGCCTCAGCCTTCCAGGGTTCAAGTGATCCTCCCAGCTCAGCCTACCAAGTAGTTGGGACCAAAGGCACATGCTACCTCACCCAGCTAATTTTTTGTATTTTTTGTATAGACAGGGTCTCGCTATATTACCCAGCCTGGTCTCAAACTCCTGGACTCAAGTGATCCTCTTGTCTCAGCTTCTCAAAGTGCTGGAATTATAGGAGTGAGCCACTGTGTCTGATCCCTTTATAAGACTTCTTCCTTTCTTCCTTCTTTTTTTTTTTTTTTTTTTGAGACAGAATTGTACTCTTGTCGCCCAGGCTGGAATGCAGTGTCTGATCTTGGCTCACTGTAACTTCCACCTCCCAGGTGCAATTGATTCTTCTGCCTCAGCCTCCCAAGTAGCTGAGATTACAGGCATGCACCACCACGCCCAGTTAATTTTTGTGTTTCTGGTAGAGATGGGGTTTCACCATGTTGGCCAGGCTGGTCTCGAACTCCCGACCTCAGGTGATCCACCCGTCTCAGCCTCTCAAAGTGCTGGGACTACAGGCAAGAGCCATCATGCCTGGCCCCTTTGTAAGATTTCTAACTTTGTCATGTTCCTATTTGGAGAAGAAATATAAAATCTTTTAAAGTAAAAAAAAAAAAAAAAAAAAAGAGAGAGAGAGAGACAGAAATACAAGCTCCTGTCACCAATAATAGCAGCAGGTGCTTAAGCAGGAATTAAGCAATGGAACTAATAAGAAACTGAGCACAGACCTTCATGCCATGTGGCTATCGATTCTCTCTGCCTAACTGTAGGACAAGCAGCTAAAACATCTCAGGCTGAAAGAACCTGAGACTTCATCTGGTTCACAACCTGCTTCCAGACAAAGAATAATTCAATCATCCAATGACAATGGTTTGCCCCTTCCTTCCTGAAGATCAGACAGCCTGTGCTTAGCTTTCCTGCTATTCAGAAGATCTCAGGAGAAAAGCAAGTTGAGTTTTAGGGCAGGAGGATGGTGGTGAGATCAGAATTGGTGGATTCATTCATTCCACCTGTATGGTCAGAATTTTTTATGCTTAATTATGTTTGACTTAATCTGCAAATTGCCTGCTTGGCCTTGGCCCCTCATACCAGAGAGGTTACATGTATTAGATGAGATGGCATTAAGCTCAACTCCAACTAAGGAAATAGATGGATTAACAAGGAAGTTCGGAAGTGATGTGCGTTCTTTATTATTAAGTTTCTCGGCAGGTGGGCAGGGATCTCTCCTGATGTAGAAGAAACACACAGAACCCCAACGGAACATACTGCAACCCCAGGGGCTAAACACAGCTGAAAAGTTAGGTTAATTCCACCAAATGTGGCCCCTCTTCCATGGTGTTTTACTTGTTTGTAAAGATGCCTTCACATTCTCCAGTAGCTTCGCACCAACCGAACTCCCTATTTGAAGAGTAAGGGCTCAGCTTTCACCTTTAAAGTAAATGCTGAGACTTCTCCTGTCACTGGTTTGTCCTGCCTTCTACGTTGTCCTCTCCTCTTCTCAAAACGTTGCAAAGTTTCCAATTTTATAACACAAACATTTTCAAAATTGTCCTTCAAAGTTGTAAGACACAGGACAAAAAGGATAAATGCTTCAAAGACCCAGTTGGGTCACAAAACAAAACAAACAAACAGAAAAAAAATGGAGGAAATGAGCAAGTGTAACACAACATAGGGCCTGGAGATAAACAGATACTTAGTCTCCTTGTAGGGGGAACATTCTAGGGAGTGGTGGGGACTGGAGCAAACCAGATAGGCTACACCCCATGCGAAGGCAGAAGCCACTACTTCACATCAATCCTTGCCTTGATAGGAAGGGAATTCAGTGTTGGCAGAGATTCCAATTTTCCAAGAAGAACCAGAAATGCTAATTTTTTTTAAGATATGGAAGGTCCTGACTCTTTAAAGCAGTGGCCATCTATTTGAATTTTTAAATTGCAGAACGATTAAAACATGGCCACCGTGCAGCACTATGTATTTCTCCACGACACAGTCAGCGGACATGGGTTGAGTGATCTACACTAGGCACTTTGTAAGATGAAGGGGAGAGAATTGTGTCTGTAAGAGTCCCTGTTCCCAGACGGGGACAGACAAATAAAGCTTTGAGCTGCAAAGCAGCAGGGAGTCTGTGGGCTTACCCTCCACTAAATGTCTACTCAACTTCAGACACACCTTAGGCACTAAGCACATGCTTGCTGAACGAATAAATAAATGGCTTCTACCCCCGATGTAATACTTTTCTCAATGATTATAGTATCTTCCCTCAATGCAATAGGTGTTTGCTTTCATCAAAAAAACTAAACAAAGCCCACATGTATAAAGCAAAAGTTTTAAAAAAAGTTCCATATCCCATCACCCAGAAATATGGATCACTCATGATCAGTAATCAGTATTTTTTTAAACTTATAGTTTTACAAAAAATGGATCATACTCTATATTATTATATAAAATATAATATATATAATATGTTACACTTCATTTATACTACCATTTAGTTTTTATGCACAGAAACTAAAGGAAATGTTAACCTTCAGACTATATATATATATATATATATATATATATACACCACACACACACATATACACACATGCGCACACATAAATTTTAAGGGAGATTAATCACTACAACATCTCCCTAATGTTAAAAAAAATTTATGAAGTGAACTGACAATTTGGAGTCACATTTTAAAATTTCACCACTCAGCCTGGGCAACATAGTGAGATCCTGTCTCTGAAAAAAAAATTTTTTTTAATTAGCTGGGTGTTGTAGCATACGTCTGTAGTCCTAGTTACGCAGGAGACTGAAGTAGGAGGATCCCTTGAGACCAGGGCTTTGAGGCTACAGTGACCTATGTTCGTACCACTGCACTCCAGCCTGAGTGGCAGAGTGAGGCCCTGCCTCAAAAAATCAAATAACATCTCTACTCTCACCTTTCTATAATCTGCACATCAAATGGGAAGGGCATTATTCTTCAATAGGCAAATAATTAAATTAATATACAGCAATCTGTTTCTTAAGGATGTTCGGGGCCCAAGAGAACAATTTTAAAACCGAATTCTCCTTGAATCTCCTCTTCTTCTTCTGTCCTCTCTTAACCACCTCCCCACAAAAAGTAGGGGGGGAAAAAACCAAAAACCACGTTGATTTTCATCATTCCAGTAACACCTCTGTCAAACGGATTGCCTCTTCCTAATCTTGTCATTTAGCTTCTGAATTATGCAGAGATAAATGAGTGCAGCAACCTTTTGGCTGCTAGATAATTTTATCAGCCTCATTTATGGCTTTCCATAGATTACATTAACTGCCATTTCTTTGGAGATAAAAGATAAAGTGTGCCTTATGCAAAATGCTTCACTGAACAAGGAGAGTCTCAGAAGCCACTAACAGCACTAGAAAGCAAAAGGGAAAAGACGGGGATACGAAACAGTCCAGCAGCAGCAGGGTTAATTTTGATCATCGTCACAGGTGACCCAAGTCAGGAGCCTGCTTGGCAGGAATGCAGAGGGTCATAGCTAAAATGTGTGCTGGGTAAACTTCTCAGTAACTCCAAATAAAACTTGAGACTGTTTACCTTTTTTTTTTTTAAGCAAATGCACCTGAAAAAAAAAAGTAGCTTTCTGATGACATTCCAATTCACTATTTTAAGAATTAAGCGTATTACAATGTGCTCACCATGTGCTGAAAAAGCTGATGTTGTCCTTGAAGGAAGCATCAGAAAAGGGGAGAGAAAATGTCCCAAAATATAAAATGTCAAAGGATTACATTAAGCAAATAACAGTTGCCGGTTGAAATCACCCACCATTAAAGCAAAAGAGAGGGAGAGCGAGCGGCACCTTCTGGTATTAATATTGTGCTAGTTTGATGTAAGAGGTTACAACAGGGGAAGTTGGGTGATGAGTATATGGGACCTCCTTGTATTGTTTTTGCAACTTCTGATGAGTCTATAATTATTTCAGAATGAAAAGTTAAAAAATGTATTGTGGTGGAAATTTGGGAAAGGTTTATTCCACAAACATTGAACATTTAATATTGCCAGCTCCTGCAGATATGGGAACAAGGAGGACAGATGACACCTCTGCCATCAGGGAGCCTGCGTTTTGGTGAGGAAAGTGGATGATAATAATGGCAATGAGTACATACATTAGTTGTTTATCATAGCAAGAACTGAGAAGGAAGTAATCACGCTGAGATTGAGAATAACTGGGACAGAGCAGGAAGTAACCAGAAAGGGCTCTCTAAGGACATGAGGCTTTAGCAGATTCCTGAAGGATAGGAGGTAACTAGCTTGGCAAAGTAAGCAGGAAAGAGCGGCCCAGGTAGCAGGAACAGCACACACAATGTCCTGGCAGCGGGAAAGAGCCTGGCTTGCTTGCAGAACTGAAAGGAAGCCAGCAATGCTAAAGTGAGCCAGGGGAGAGAGGCAAGAGAGGAGGCTCAGATCATAGTAAGAAGTTTTTTTTCCTGAGTCAGATTTGACCTGTGCCTGAAAATACAGAAACACCAACTTTTTACATCAATTTCTGAATACTTTTAAGCTTCATCTTCAGTTTGCAAATTAAAGAAAATAGTGGCTGGCTATCTCTATGTTCTGCTCTTTAGATGACCCTAGATTACATATACTCTAGATCTAAGTGAAAGAAGCCTGTTACTTGCAGGTGCACCGGCTATCAAAAACATCAAAATCATCTGTTTTCCAGGTATGCTCTCCACGTTGACAACAACAACAACAACAACAACAAAAAGTACAAGCTCGTAGGCTCTTCTTCAAAGGGAAATGCAAAACATTTGTGAATGTATTTTAAGTGTTTTCTTAAACAAACCAAAACCAGTTAGGCAGAAAAAAAGTCTAGAAATAGAATAACCAAAGCACACTGCTTTCCATTTTTATACCAAGAAATAGAAAAGAGAGAGAGTGCCTATCAGTGATGTGGGGTGTCAGGAGAAGCAAAATGTGATTGAAATATTACGAAGAGTCACAGCCTTTACCGTCAATGCCAGATCACTGCTGTACACCAAGTGTACCTGGTGCTATTTAATTCAGAGGAACCATAAATCTGGAGCCTGCAAAAACATCTGACAACAGTTAAAGATGTTTTGTAAATGTGCATACATATTTATAAACATGGCAGCAGAAGCAGACGCAGAGAAGAAGTGTGCTTCCCCTAAAGTCATCTGAAAGTCAAAAAATGCCATTAATTACTTTGTCACGACAACCTTGTTCAATTTCATCTCAAGTGACTTATCAGCTTTGATGCAGAACCGAAATTTTAATACCAAATTGCAACCAGCTACAGAGGCAGCATACCTTAAAACACAGAGCTTCCCTTTCTTCTAGGCAACATTAAGCTAATCTGCCCTGACAGAAGAGGACTCTTCGGAACTAGCTAGCAAGTCTCCCAAATATGAAGCAGTAACCCAAATGTCAATTACTTTTCCAGTGGTAGACAAATTGCTAGCACACTAATGCAATTTAAGCCCAATAATTAGATAACAGGACTACAGAGAGGGCCTGGTGACAGAGCTTCTGAGATAATAGAATCTAGTGTCCTACTTCTTAAATATTAACATCATTCTGTCTCAGTCAATCGGTTTATGGTAATTTAAAAAAGGGCAAAGCAAATTCCTTTTATTGCTAATAATATTGTGCTACTGCAGAGTTAGCTTTGAAGGTTAACAATCTATGGGGTCAAAACTTAATCGTGTGTTATCGTGCATTTATGCATTTTTCTTTCATCTCTTTCTTTTGGAATGCCCTTTTTGCAGAAAGCTACGGGTTTATGAGGAACACACACACAAGCACACACACACAACGTGCTGACAACAGGCATCCATTGTCAATAAGGTCATCCAACTCAATTAAAAACATTATAAAGAAAGCAACCCCTTGACACTGCATACTTTCTGAAATATCTCAATTTGATCACCTTTTCTTTGAGCCATGAATGACTCATTTTAAGGACACTGTATATGTGCCTACAAATTAGTCTCTAATGCCACCTACTTCCTTCTCTGACCATCCTGATGCTCACACTTCTATGCTTGGGTTCAAATAACCTCCCTAGAACATTAGTTCCAATTTCCGTTAAACAACAATTCAGCCTAATTTTGTTGGTGGAATGGATTTCGTTATTTTTATTTAATCAATTTTGTCCCAAGTGCCTAGCAAGTTCAGAAGCTTCTAGGCCCTTCTAGAATAAACCATAACAAAGGTGGATTCCCCACAACATGGCTCCCTCATGTTTTCAGTAATACATCTGGATGAGTGGTCACAGCAGCTGCTGTCAATCTTGCCACAACACTGACTCATGAAATCACTCAACCCATGTCCAAGTTTGTATTCCCATTTTCCCCACCGTAAAATGGAAGCAGCGTAAAGCTTGTAAAACTCTCCTTGTGAAGAATTTAGCAAAAGATGAGGTGAGTTTGGGAGAGGAAGATGGAAGATTCCAAAGTTGAATATCAACAACATCAATGGTAATAGGAATAACTGCATTCTCCTCACCCTGTATCTAATAAGATACGTTTCCAGATGGTAAGAAACAAAGAAATAACTGTAGAAAGAAATAACTTTATGAATGTTATTTTGGATGGTAGCTTGTTAGTCATTCACGAAAAAAAAAAAAAAAAAAAAACACAGAAATGGCAGAGCCACCAACAGGCTGACAATTAATATGATTTTTCTGTGTTTGTGTATGCAGGGATCAGGAATAGGCAGGTTGCTTTGCCTTGAGGTACACAACAAATTAAAGAAACTGACCCAAAAGTGAGAATGCTCCATCAGATGTATTTCTATTTTTAAGTTTTTGAGCCACCTCCAAACTGTTTGCCATTGTGGCTGCACCAATTTACATTTCTACTAATGCACAAGAGACAAGGGTTCGTTTCTTTCCACATCCTCACCAACACTTGTTATCTTCTGTTTGGGGGGTTTGTTTGTCTTTATAATAGCCTTCCCAATAGGTGTGCGGTGATCTCCTGTTGTGGTTTTGATTGCATTTCCATGATGGTATGTATCCAAGGGAACTGAAGTCAGAATCTCCATGAGATACATGCGTTTCCATGTTCACTGCACCGCTATTCACAATAGCCGATACATGCAAACAACCTAAATGTCCATCAACAATGAGTGGATAAAGAAAAATGGCATCCATGCAATGGGATATTACTCAGTCTTAAAAAGGAAGTAAATCCTTTTTGGATTTACTTGGACGGGCCCAGAGGACATAATGCTGAGTGAAATAAGCCAGACACAGTAGGACAAATACTACATGATCCCATTATTAAGAGGAATCTGAAATCATCAAAACTCACAGAACCAGAAAGTACAACCATGGTTGCCAGGGGTTGGAGAAGGGGGAAGGAGGGAAATGTCAGTCAAAGGGTACAAAGCTTCAGTAATGCAATAAGCTCCAGAGAGATTCTGTATAATGTAAGGCCTACGGTTACCAATACTGTGTTGCAGACTTAAAAATTTGCTATAAGGGTAGAGTTTTTTCAAGTGCCCTTACCACAAAAGAAAAATCAACATTAAACTGGGCACGGTGGCTCGCACCTGTAATCTCAGCACTCTGGGAGGCTGAAGCAGGAGGATCACTTGAGCCCAGGATTTCAAGACCAGCCTGGGCAATAAAGTAAGAACCCCATCTCTACAAAAAAATATGAAAAATTAGCCAGGCATGGTGGCATGCACCTGTAGTCCCAGCTACTCGGGAGGTTGAAGCAGGAGGAATGTGTGAGCTGCTGTGAGCTCTGGTCGTACTACTGCACTCCAGTCTGGGCAACGCAGTGAGATCCTGTCTCAGAAACAAAATGAAAAGAAAGACCAATACTAAAAATATTACATAAATATTTACAATATTAAAAATAAATTACATAAAGCAGGTGGGAGGAGGCTTTCGGAGGTGACAGATAAATACAAATATACAGCCTTGATTATGGTGACGGTTTCCTGGGTGTATAGTTACCTCCGAATTTATCAAGCTGTATACGTTAAACATCTACAGCTTTTTAAAGTCAATTATACCTCAATAAAGTGATTTTTTTTCAGCATAAAAGGAAGACACTGACCCAACAGAGATACTGTTAAGCATTTCCATAAGAAAACTCTAGAGTTGCATGAGCTATTTGTGAAACAGCTTTTGTCTTAAGTTCCTGAGTGAAGTCTTTTTTTTCCTTCCAAGCCTCAGTGTCCTCCTTTGTAAAAGAAAGACGATGAATTAAATAACTTCAAAACACCTTTAAAGCTGCCATGAAGATTGCCAGTCAACAGGGATGGCAAGAAATGATCAAATCACAAGGCAAATCTCTCAGAGCAATCAGGTCTTCCTAGACAAGTTTTGATTGCTGGAATGAAGTTATCTCAGGACATCAATACCTGAGATAAGAGACCAGTAGAGACACAGCCACGTGAAAGTTAGGCTCTAAATAAACGTGTAAAGCAAAAACACCCAGTGGATTCAAACACAGCCTTCCCTAGGAAGGTGCTCTGTTAGAAATTCTTTAATGGTCTGACATAGCTATGCTTTTCTCCCAACTCAGGATATGTTTTCTTGTTTGTTTTGTTTTGGCTTCACATGAGCACATGATGAAGGGGCTGGCTTGTGTTCAACGTAGAGGGGAACTGCGGTCTCTTGCAATACTCTGACATGTTCACAATGCGGACCTGTGTTGACCAAGGGGATCCTCAATATTTATGCCCCATCTCATGCTCTAAGTTGTAGCCAATTCCACAATGCTTGTTTTGAACATACGAATGTAGGTCCATGAGTTGACAGAGTAGGGAACAATTTTTAAAATTTTTTTATTTTTAATTATCATGGGCACAAAATAGATGTACATATGTATGGGGTACATATGCTGTTTTGTTACAGGCATGCAATGTGCAAGGATCAAATTAAGATAACTGGGGTATCCATCACCTCAAGCGTTTATCATTTCTTTGTGTTAGGAGCATTCTAATTCCACTCTTTTAGTCATTTTAGAACATACACTAAAATATCATTAACTATAGTCACCCTATTATGATACCAAACATTAGACCTCTTCCATTCTATCAACTGTATTTTCATACCCATTAACCATCCCCAGTCTCTCTCTGCTCCGCGCTACCCTTCGCAGCCTCTGGCAACCATCATTCCACGCTATCTCTGTAAATCCAATAACGAATACTGGCCGGGATGTGGAGAAAGGGGAATCCTTGCACGCTGTCGTTGAGAATGCAAATTAGTATAGCCGCTCTGGGAAACAGTATGGAGGTTCCTTGAAAAACTAAAAATAAAACTACCATATGATCCAGCAATCCATCTGCTGGGTATCTATCCCAAAGAAAAGACAACTCGTATAAAGGAAAGGTCTGCACCCCTCTGTTTACTGCAGCACAGTTCAATAGACAAGGAATGGAAGCCACCTCAACGTCCACTAATGGAGGAATGAAGAAAGCCACTGTGGTACCATAGATACAATGGAATACTAATCAGCTGCACAAAGAATGAAATCCTGTCATTTGCAACAACATGGGTGGAACTGGAGGGACATTATGTTAAGCGAAATAAGCCAGACACAGAAAGACAAATATCACATGTTCTCACTCATATGTGGGAGCTAAAAAAAGTACGGAACAATTTGAGCATAATGTGGATTTCACATTTGCTCATGCTCAATTTCATTAAAAAAAAAAAAAAAAAAAAAAAAAAAAAAAAAAAAAAACCCCAAAAATAAAACATTCAAACTATTTTTCTTAATGATTGATCGTTTTTAAAAGTCACATAAGGGTAATAACTGAGGGATGATCTGCCACATTTTGTGGCCTGTGGTATGCTGTTCAGTGACATCATTGTG
>NW_016807466.1:263892-292782 GCF_001698545.2 Rhinopithecus bieti | reverse complement strand
AAAAAAAAAAAAAAAAAAAAAAAAAAAAAAAAAAAAACCTCACAAGTTAACACAGAAAACTCTATCCAGTAAAAAAGAACTGCATAAAAATACACAAATACACACACACAAGCACACACCTCAAACAGTTACCTGCTACCTCTTGTGTGTCTGAGTCACACCCACCCACATCCGGTGTTACCATTTACCCTCCGGTTTCAGGTAAGTCCCCCTGTCTATCCCATCACAATAACACACAAGACACAACCCTTCGGACGTGACCTTCCCCAAGCAAACTTGTGATCTTCAAGGTAAAGGGTTATCTCTCCTGTAGTACTTATGTATTTCTTAATCATTTAACATGTGTAAAACTGTATTTTTTTTTAATGTGCCACTGATGACATTTTTTAGTGTGGTGCTTTTAATCCCATTTTCCCCATAAGTCCCATGGTTTATATTGTGTGATTTTACACACAGTGGTGATTTTTAGGAACACATATGTTGTGTCATAGCAAAACTGATGGTATACACTCTTGCTAACAAGAAGGCAACTGGAATCACCCACACCATTTGATTTCATTTCTCTCTTTCTCTCTCTCTCTCTCTCACTCATATCAGGTGACCCTACTGCATTGCCGATTGTTAAAACTGCTCTCTTTGGGGGCATACAATGAAAAGGGTTGAACAAAAGGCTTGAGGAAAGGGATGCAGAGAGACCGTCCACCCTCTTGTCATTAGGGAGAATTCCGGTTGTTCTTGAGGCAGCAGCTCTGATATTAATAGTCGTATTCATCTTTCCAGAAGTATTAGGTAGCCTCATGCTCTCTCACTGTCTTTCAGAATCAAGGTGTTCCCCGAGATAACAGAAACAATTTGGCTTCCTTTCCAATGAGGTCCTTGCAGAAGCTTACTGCCAGCACCCTCTAGACATCTCCATTTGTATCTTCCAAATGGTGCCATCTCCAGGCCTGGCTATCTCCATCAACCCCTGCTGTTTGTCCAAGGTCAAAAACCTTGGATAGCTGGCTGTCGGCGAACATCCAGCTGTAGTTTATGGCTGTGCTCATGAGTGTTTGCACAGTCCAGGACATAACTTATGTGTTTTTCTTCTAGTCTTGATAACCTTCTGATAGGTAGCTGTGGCTGAGAGTGTTGGCAGAGCAGTGTGTAAATTTGTTGTGCTAGCAAGCATCCCAAACAGATTTTTTAAAAATATATACTGTGAGCCCCTGTCTATAAGGTTCTACTTCTTTACTGGTTTTCACAGATTAAACTCACCTGCCACCCCCTCATCTTTCCCCAAAAGTTTGAAATGCACAGTGCCAGGTGAATACGTAGACAACTTAAATTATCTGCATCAAGTATTATTTAGTTAATTCAAAACCAATATATTATTAAAGAGATTAAAGACCTTTGGTCCAACGTGCTAGAAAAGCAATAAATCTGAATTAGATCTACCATTTTAGTCACTCAAGATTAGACCTTTTGGTGATGTGATCCATTAATGTGCTTTAGATCTATTGATTCATCCTGGAAAGACACAATTTAAACTCAGAAGTCACAAAATGAACTTCCCATTAAGTTTGGGAGACTATGGTCACAGCTCATTTGACTTTTATGAACTAGAAAATGTGATGTAGACCACAATGGCATTCTATTAGGGGAAATCATGCATTTAACCATGTAGCAAAATACTGTAGTCAATTATGTGAACATACACCTATTTTACACATGGCTGCTTCTCTGACTTTAAAATTATTAAGGATGTGCATTTAGCTTGTTTTAAGGAGTATTTACTCCCAAGTAAGAGATCCGTGATGAAACTTTGTTCAAAAAGTAAATGAATATTTTCACTTTATATTAAATATTTTTTTCAATGAGAAAATGGATGGAGCTAGAAACTTTTGCTATTATTTCTTCGCCCAGAAGAGAAACCAGTGACCTATTTGCTTTTCATAAATGAAAAAAATATATATTCTATCACGAGGAGATTTAAAAATGTTCAATCAAAAGTAGATTTGATATTCTCTGCCGCCTGGAAACATAATGATAATGATAAAAAGAAGGGGATGATAGGGAAAAAAAACCTGTTTTAGAGAAGGTTTAGTTTCCTTTTTTTCTAGTTCATCTTTGATGGTGTACTCTTTATAAACATCATTTTTCCTCAATATATTTTTGTTTTATATTGTATTATACTTAAGCAGGCTATATTAATACTAGGACTTCATTATTATTCTGTTTTCAGCAAGGGTTACCACTTAGTTCCAAATATTCACCCACTTTCTACTCGACTCCTTACCACCAACTTTTATGTTATGCTTCCACCCCCTCACCTGCCAAATTCCTAATCATAAAGTCTATTAAAAGCATATATGTTAGGAATTATCTTTCCCTCTCTTGGTTTGAAGATGATTAAGTCCACAAGGTTACTGACCATGCTCAAGGTTCACAGTTCCACGGACGATAACATCGCAAAGCATTCATTATGTCCTCTGTTTTAACATCTTAAAAAGCATCCCCTTTTGTTTTCTTTAACAAGGTCTCCCTGGGCTTCTTCATAAGGGTATGGACCAAAAACATGTTTAATATGCTGTCTATGTTTAGAGATCATTCCTACCTACGTTTATTTCCTAGAATGTTATCTTGTCATCGAGTTTGCTGATTCTTTCTCCTTTTTATCTATCGATTGCTTTTCTTTTTCCACGGTGCACTTCAATACCTTGTCTGATGCTCACTCTGAAGGTCTATCTGAAACATGATCAAATCATCCTCATGGTTTGCACTTTATAAGTGGCAGCCAAACGGATGGAACTCAACTGCACCCCCTCATCCCTTACCCAAAACGTCGAAATGCACAGTACCAGTTGATATGCAGAACTAATTTATATGGGCCTCAGGTAAGAATCTATTTCGTTAATTCAATGACCGTTATTTATTAAAGAGTTTAAAGACCTTTGGTCATAGTGTAGAAAAGCAATAACTGAAAGCATGTCCTTTGCCGCAACATGGATTGCAGCTAGAGGACATTATTCTTTAGCAAACTGATGCCGGGACAGAAAACCAAATGCCGGCATGTTCTCCTTCAAATGGAAGCTAAATGATGGAGAACTTCATGGCACAAAGAGTGAACCAACAGACACTGGGTCTCTTGAGCGGTGGAGTGGTGGGAGGGTGGAGAGTGGAGGGTGGAGGAGGGAGACGAGCAGGCAAAAAAAAAAAAAAAAAAAAAACTGTTGGGTACTGGTCTTAAATACCTGAGGTGATGCATATCTGTCAACAACCGCCCGTGAACATGACTGCTATTCTATATACAAACCTACACTTGTACCTTGACTTAATAAAAGTTAAAAACAAAAAAAAAAAAAAAAAAGGCCGGGGCGGTGGCTCACCTGTTAATCCCAGCCTTTGGGACCGAGGCAGGCGGGGATTATGAGGTCGGAGATCGAGCCATCCTAGCTAACATGGGCGAACCCATCCTCTACTAAAAAATAAAAAAAAAATTAGCCTGGCGTAGGTGGCGGGACCTGGTTCCCAGTTACTTGGAGATTGGCGAGGCAGGAAGAATGGGTGACCCAGAGGCAGAGCTTGCAATGAGCGATCGATCGCGCCACTGCACTCCAGCCTGGGCAACAGAGGGGACTCCCATCTGAAAAAAAAAAAGACGGAAGGAGGGAAGGGAAGGGAAGGGAAGGGAAGGGAAGAGAGGGAGAGGAGGAGGCGAGAGGGAGGAGAGGGAGAGGGTGAGGGGAGGAGGAGGTACTCATTCTGAACCAAAAACAGGTGATCCTCGTCCTCTGTTGTTCTAATTATCTGGTTTTACCAGATAAAACACTTGGCCTTTGCAGAAAATAGAAGGACCAGGTTGAGTTCAAGAAATACTAGAGAAGTTAGTTGATGAGAACTGACCATTAATTGTGCTCAGGTGGAGCAGGGAAGATAGAACTAGTAAACCAATGTTGGCCTGCAGGTCCCCAGCATGGGTAAGCTGAATGCACATGTGATTCACCAACGTGCAGACTGGGGACAGGGTGGAGGGGTATTGATTTCAGTTTGAGATACAATGAATGAAGGGTGTCCAGGGGTCAGTGGGAGATATGTATGATAAAATAAGAGTCTCAAGCTCAGGAAAAAAAAAACAAAAAACAAAGATACAACCAAAAAAAAAACACTGGGACTAGAAATCTCAGTTTAGGGAGCCACCAAGAGATGCTTGGGGCCACGAGAGGGAGGGTGCAGAGAAAGAAGAAACAAGACCTATGCATAGTATCCACAGCCTCTGACATGCATGCATTTAACCAACACTATTTCAGAACCTCCCAATATAAAGCCTTCTATTTGTCCTTAAATCACTGGCTAGGTGTACATTTTTAACTAATGGATTTAACACATAGCTGAGGACAGTAATTATATCTGTCTTTCTTCTTTTTTATTCCACTGTAATATACACATTTTTGAAGAAAGCACATAGTAGATGCTTTAAGAATGTCATCGAATGATGTTACACAACTTTAGCTATTGGAATCCAGTGTAGGCAGCGGACAGAGATGACCTCGATGCAGAAAATGTAATAAAAGACGGGACAGAGTAGGAAATCAATGTCTCCATTTGTAAAGAGGGAGAAAAAAAAAAGATGAACCAGACATTATTAGCATGATATACAAGCACTGCATAGCCCCATTTATATCACTTGTATTAAGGATAAATTGCCTGAATAAATTCTATTATTCTAAGAAATAGCACAAATAACAAGCTGACAGCATCAGAAAAAAAATGAAAATAATAATGTTGATATTGCTGGAATTGCATGTTATTTCTCTATTTCCAGTTTCAGGGATCAAGTTAGGCAATAATTCACATTTGGGGATGGATTTGGCTTTTAACGTCACAGCCATGCATCCACATTGAAGTATTTTAGAATGGGAAGCTAATTATTTATTGTTAATAAAAGTCCAGATTTATTGTCTACTGGATCCCATGCAATGTGTTAAACATTTTCTGCAAATCATTTAAATTACCCACAAAAAATCTGAAAGATAGTGCTATCCTGTCAATTTTATAGATGATGAAACTGAAGCCCTGTTAGGTCACTCGCTCAAAATAACATATATAGTAAATTGACAGATGCAGATACGTGCACACAACTTCCTACGGTGCAGGGGTAAAAAAGCAGGAGCTTTGGAATCCTGAATTCAAACTCCTTGTAGGTTTGTTACCTTAAATGGCTGAATTAACTCTTTGGAGCCTCAGTTTCTGCATCTGAAAAGGGGGACAATGATACCTAACTTAGAGAACTATTTGAAGCACGAAGTGAGAATGTATGCAAAACACTTGACCCAGTACCAGGCCCATAGTAAGCACACAGTGCATGGTAACTGATGGTTCTCAAAGGATTTATTTTTATTATGAATATTACAATTACTCCTAGTCTTTATGATTCTGACTTCAAATCCAGACTTCTATTTAAATTCCACCCAATCTATTTCCCAGCATGGCTCTGCTTCTTCTCAAGGCGGTTTATCTCTTTCTGGAGATGTGTTAGGATCATGATTTCTAAATCACATAAACTCACTCTGGCCCTTTGAAGGCTCTTAAATGGCCACTGCTTCCATGACTTCAGATAAGCATACTCTGGCCTCTCTGCCCACCCCATGACCTCAGAGAGAGCACATATCCATTCTACAAACTTTTTTTTTTTTTTTTTTTTTTTTTTTTGAGACAGAGTTTCTCCCTTGTTTCCCAGGCTGGAGCGCAAGGGTGCGATCTCAGCTCACTGCAACCTCTGCCTCCCAGGTTCAAGTGATTCTCCTGCCTCAGCCTCCTAAGTAGGTGGGACTACAGGCACGTGCCACCAGGCCCAGCTAATGTTTTTTATTTTTAGTAGAGATGGGGTTTCTCCATGTTGGTCAGCCTGGTCTCAAATTCCCGACCGCAGGTGATCGACCCTCTTCAGCCTCTCAAAGTGCTGGGATTACAGGCATGAGGTACCGCGCCCGGCCCATTCTACAAACTAAATGAGCATGTACTAAAGGCCATAAATTGTTCTCAGTCCAGAAGATGGAAAGATGCATAAACTCCAGATTGACTTTTAAGGAATGTGTGGTGGGAGCAACAAAAGTCAAGAGTTAAAATCGAGGCACAGCACAGATGCTATAATAAGACTGGCTTACAAGGCAAGATGGCAGACTCTCAACATCGCCAAGATCAAATAACACCTCTAATGGGGATAAAAAGGCGGTAGATAAGAAGGCATTTTATAAAGGAAAATATGTCATATGATTAATACCTTTCTTAAGCCATCTGTGTGCTCCTGGGTGTTTTACATTAGCATTTTGCAAAACTGTGAACCCTAATATTTTATGTGTCTCTGATTCCATATCTGAAAGATTTGGGGGCAAGGAAAACTGGCCTAGAGTAATGCAGGCTTCATGAATTAAAAAAAAAAAAATGAACTAAATGATCCAGTCTTCACAGAATAAGTTAAATAGGGTTGGTTTCCTAAAATCTTGAAAATTATTCATATCTACTCATTCATTCATTCTACCAGTCATTCAGATATTAAGCACCTAGTACACATGACATACCCTATTAATCACTAAGGATAAAGATAAACAAACATAAAGCTCCTGCCCTCAGGGGAAGGTACACATAATGTAAAGTTGAAAATGGACAGATAAACACTATTTCCAATTATGCATCAAGCTGGATGTGTAGGGATAGAGTATTTGGAGTGCCCGTGAATGAAAGGAACCCTAACCCAGAAAATGAGGCAAAGAGCCAGTGGCATTCAGGGAAAGAATGCCTGGAGGAAGGCTGCCTCTGAATAGAGAGTTAGAAGACAAGTAGACATTTTCAGGCCAAGATAGTAGAAGGGAATGGGGTGGGTCCAGGGAGCAGCATACATAAAGACAGAGAAATGAGTACAGGCTCATTATGTGCACTGAACTGTAGACAGGCTGTTCTTGAAAAAGAGAAACAAGGAGCGTTCCTGAGAGCAGAGAGGCACAAGTCATGTTACCAAGCTTGGTCATAATCCTGAAAACACTTAAACGGGGGAAGGGCATGACCAAATTTTTATTTTCAAGCATGAGGGATTTGAAGGGGAAAGAGAAGAAATGCCAATTAGAAGGTAGTTGCAGCAGCCTGGGTGAGAGGTGAACTGGTCACAAAGAACAATGAGAATAAGGAAAATGCTGGATCCTGTGGCTCTTCAGGAGGTAATGCAGGACCTGAGGTTGGGGTGGGGGAGCTACAGAGCCTGAACAGGTTTCTAAAGTGACGACCTGAGGGCCATCAACTGAGAGAGGATGAGGGAAGGAACAGTACGAAATGATGACCAGATGTGGAATATCACTTAGAATGTGTGAGTTCCAGGAAGACACATTCAAGAGGCAGTTAGTATATAGGAATGAGATTCTAGGCTTCATCAGCTTAGAGGCATGTTGTGTGAATTAGGTCACCCATGAGAAAACACAATGGAAAACCAAGAGGCGGAGGTCAGAACCTTGGGGAGCAACTTCACTTAGGTGTGAACACAGGAAGATGAGACAATGCAAAAAGGCAAAGAAGAACGAGGCAGAAATGCAGGACGTTTACCAGGAGAATCAAGGGAGGGCAGAGCTTTCAAAAGGAAGGAGGGATGTGCAGCGACAAACCCAGTGGAGAGGGTAAAAGAGGAAAAGACCCGAAATACCCAAAGAAATGGCCAGTTTCAATGTGAGAATCAAGGTAAAAATCAGGCTGAAAAATGAAGGCTGAAGACAATTCAAAATGTTCAGCATTTACTGCATACTCACTGTTGCCCAAGTCACTGAATGCTTCACCTGTTTGATTGTGTTTATTCTTTATTTTTTAAAAGTAGCTCCTATTAGCATCTTTGCTTTGCCATTACTGAGGTTCCCAGGGTTACATGACTTGCTCTAGGTCACTTAGCCAGTAAATGATAATGTCTGTCCAACTGTTGTCTTCCTAGAGTTCATTTCCTACTACCCTTCTCACTGATATGGACACTGGGGCTATGTCAAATTTCTTAACTCCCACGAGGAGATAATTTGATGGGCCAGACCCATGCATGTCTCTCCTCAGTCTAATCAGCTGTTGCCAGCAAGGGGATTTTCAATCTGCCGCGAGACTCACCAGAGCCTTGGATGGGGTTTTCCAAGAACAGATAAGGAGATAGGATGAACACATTGCCTCACCAAAGGATTCATTTGCATTGAAATCACTAAATGTATTACAGAGTCAGAGATGAATCTTAAGGAGGTAGGTCACAAATTGCTTTAATTATACATTTCTTCATGGAAAGAAGATAAACATTCTTATTATTTCACAGCCATCAGATGAATGGGACTTTTACAGGCTACCAGTTCCAACACACTGAGTTGGGACATTTAATTGAATTTAGATATATCACTCAAAGAGTGCTTGTCTGTTATGAAATATTAGCTTTGGTGTCGCATCTTATGAGATGGATCCAAATAAAGACGCTTTTTCTTAATGATAAAAACAATGTTTACGGAAATCTTTTAGTGCATGAGAACCTGTGCTAAGCACTTCACATGCATAATCTTACTGACTCATCCCAACAACCTTATGAGGTCGGTATAATTATCATTCCTGATTTATAGATAACCAAACAGACACAGAGGGTCTGGAGCACATGTTGAGAGTTACATGATAGAATCAAGATATAAACTTGGATCTCCACTACTGTATCTCTGTAGTTCGCATACCAGTTTCTCTTATAAATTATAAGAAGATGTTCAGTGACCATCCTTATTAAAGCTGTCAGTTAAGAGATAGCTAAAACTGTGTGTGAGCTATGCATGTGTGCATGGGGGTTGGGAGGGAGGAAGGGGAAAATGGAGAGGGAAGGAAGGAGAAATGAGGGAGGTTGAGGGGCTCAAATAAAGACAGTAAGAAGAGACAAAACTAGAACTAAGAATGACATTACTCATCTTATCTGCTGTTCCTCCAGAAGACAAAATGCCAAGCCCATCTCCACCCACTCATTAGCGAGCTACCAATACCAATTTGATGTGGCATGAGAACAAGCACAGCCACCCTACAGATAATAGGGTAGAATGCCCTCCCAACACTCAAGGACTGGTCCCGAGGGGTGTGCTGGGGAGATTTTGCTGTATTAAATAGCACTGACATGTTCCAAACTAAATTGCAATAGGGAAGAAAACAGAATTAATAGTAATTGATATGGGGGAGAGAGCAGGAGGAAGCAGAAGGCAGATGCAGCTCATGCTGAATTCCTTAGTCCTGAAAAATATGCCTAGAAGTAACAGCAATGTTCTAATTCCACGACCTTCTTCCTCAATGTACTAGATGTAGTCCCACACCACTTTGTCTCAAGACATATTTACAGAATTCCAAGGCTGACACTAATCCCTTTGTTACTATGTCAGCTTAGCAGGGACATAATTGCAAAGAGATGATTCTCCCTTCTCCAAATCATGAGGTTTCTATTAGGAAATCTAGTGTAAAATTCTGAAAATCAAGTCTTGATACCTGAATTCCAAGGAAAGCTCTGTCATGAACTCCTATAAGAATTTCAGTAAGTCATAAACATTCTCTCTGCCATGAGTTTCCAGCTGGTTAAATAAGTCAAAACATCTTAAAAACTCCAAATCACCATAAAAGGCAATAGACATTGCCTTTTGGGCCATGCAAAAAAAAATTACAGATTACTCTTGTTTTCTTACCCTTTCTCAATTCTAGCAACTATATATTTCTCTCTACACTGCTAACATTTTTTCTCTCCAATAAAGAATGCATTCAGTGGTATACTCATAACATTTGAAACACATGGCAATTGTAAAGTGGGGCATGGTAAACATCACTTATCATGATAAATATCACTTCCTATGGCACAGTACCATGTGCCCACCCCCTAAATTCTCAAGAGTGACTCAAAGTTAAAATCTGGCCTCATTTGCCAGTGGAAGGACATGTCATCCCTCCCCTTCCTCTGGCAACAATTTCTGCTATACAAGAAAACTTGCAAGGGTGGGTTATCATCATCACAGGCACTATGACAATGAGAGGACAACATTCAGAACTCTTTTATAGAATATTTTTCAGGTAAAGCTCTGCTTGAAAATACTGCCCAGCCCAATAGCCAAGTTCACCAACGGAGGTGACTCTAGTTTAACTCATGCCTGTATCAGATGAAGAAAAAAAATAAAAGACACATTATTCAATCCAACCAAGCTGTCTGTTTAGAAGATGCTTCAGGACTGATTAATGACAGAAAGCAAAGAGGAACCACACAGACCATGGCTGTCAAGGTCAAATGCACAAGCAGTCAGAATGGGGAGAGGCTGGGAGGCTGCCCGATCTGGATTTAGACTGCCGGCCTCAAGTTTTGGCTGGAGCCCCCGGCGTGTTGTCATTCACTCTCACTTACAGTCACACCACACACAAGATGGAGAGGCATATGGTGCGTTTCTCCCGACTCGGTTTAAATGTGGGCTCTAATTTAAGCTTTAAACCTTTTAGAATTCTGTGCCAGCGAGATAAAATATAAAAGCCATGATATTCTGAGCACCATATTTTGCTGCAATATGCCTTATAACACGTGGTCCAATAATTTTAAGGGTGGAACCAACAGCGACTAAGTCAAGTGGCATCTCTGAGAGGGGAAACTGGTGGGTGTGTGCTCCCCAAAAGCAAAATGTTAGGCAAATAATAATAGTACCATCGATGATGTATCAAGGGCTTGTATGTCACAGGCAGCACTGAAAGATTTAAGTCGATTTTTCTCATTTCAACTTCACAACGATCCTACGGAGTGAGTCCTCTCGTTATCCCAATTTTCTGAAATAATCAACACAGGATTAGAAAATTAAGCACTTCACTCCATTCCAGGTTGCCCAGTCTGTTGCATAAAGCCAGGATTCAAACATAGGCAATAGGACTGCAGATGCTACACACCTAACACTACACAATTCTGTTGATGCTATCTACAGAACAATGTCTATAGGACACATCCTAACATTACTCCTTAGTGTTGGTTTGGGTATAATAACTTTGAACTCAATGTCCCCAAACAAGACATGAAACCAAAATGGACTCATTCAAATAACTGCCTTTCATTCATTCATTGATTTAAATACTTACTGAACATCTAAAGAATGTGAAACACAGGAGTATGCACTAAGGACTTTTACAAATACTACTTTGGTTTGAGGGTACTAACCAAGATAGTATTCTACATCGAGCAAAAAATGATAAAATGGCACACCCGAATTCATACATATACAAACATACGTAAGTTCACAAAATGTTTATCTCTTTCACTAAAATTTAAATCTAAGACCTCAAACTATGAAACTACTACAAGACAACATTGGGGAAAATCTCCAGGACATTGGTCTGGGCAAAGATTTTCTTGAGGATTACCCCTCAAGCACAGGCAACCAAAGCAAACATTGACAACTGGGATCACATCAGGTTAAAAAGCTTCTACACAGCAAAAGATATGCTCAACCAAGTGAAGAGACAACCCACAGACTGGGAGAAAATGTCTCTGAAACAATTTTTTTTTTAAAAAAAAACATATATCACTTGTTTAGTGGAATGTCTGAATTCTAGGAGTGAGAGTTTTCTAACCTCAACCACAACTGGAGAGAGACAACAGGTGAATCAAGCCTCCAAATAAATGCAACCACAAGTTACCCTTTGTAGCTACTTCCAGTAGCATCAGGTGATGAGTTAAAATGCCCTCAACAGTGAGAGCAGGTGGGACAGCGACGTCCCTGTGGTTTGAGTGCTCCTGCACCTAAGCTATCTCCCAAACCTTCAGCAAGCTAACCAATGCACTTAACCCTTCTGAAAGAACCAAACAGCGATTAGCTCTGGCAACCCAACAGTTCTCTGTCACTGTTGCAGCAAGCAACTCTGCATTAACAGCTGAGGAGTTTATGATGAGTTGGCAAAAAGAGACACCTGTGAACCAGCACGCACTAGACTTTTGAATGCACTCCAGGAATGGCACACAGTGTCCTGATGTGGACTCCAGGGCCGCCTTTCCAGTCCCTTGGTAAGCTCTGTGTATCTCCCTGTGCCATCAGCTTCATCCTCAGTGCTTGTTATGTTTGATGTTGTAACATTTGCTATGAAAGCATGCATTGTAATATCCATCTGACAGCTGCTGGTAACCAAAACAATTTCATGACAACAGATGGAAAATGGAACCATTTGGTGGTTTAGAATGGCACAGGTAGTTTTCACAGGTCATCTGAAACCACACAGAACATGGAAGACTTAGCATCGGTGCCAAGGTTCATAGTGGGTTAGATACATAAACGTGTTCAAAAATTTCAGAATTGACTAGCTTCGCCTTATATTGCACTTGGGATCTCATTTGGTGCTCCAAAATTCCTTTCAACCTCTCTTATTACAGATCTCTTAATAAAAGAAAACAAATTGGTCTTGGTCTTTTAGTCCACTACTATTTTTGCCAATTCAAAACTGATACACCTGGCTAAAAATGAAGTGTATGTGCTTTAAAGTAGCAGTGGTAGGAAGGTTTGGCACATTTTGATTTGCATTTAAAGATGACACTGACACAGGTGCTCATGCACTATGTTCCATTTTCCCCTCCACTTCTTTCAGTGTGGTCTCATTACTTCCAAGATTTCTTCATTCACAGTTTTATACTTTCTAATTTAATTCCTGAAGTTGACAGCTCTCTGGTAGCTGGGAAACAAGGAGTTAGCAGAAAATATAAGCGGAAACAAAATATATTGTTTTTTGTTTTCCCCACAGTTGAAGGTTTCTGGTATCATACACCTCTTTGCTTTGTCTGAAATCGACAATAATATCAGAGAAGGGTTGCCAGCCAGGTTTACAAACACTGTATTTTATGTTTAGCCTTTTTTTTTTTTTTTTTTTTTTTTTGGCTAAAATAAAATCAATAACAGCAGACAAATTTCCTCTCAAAGCTCTAATTGTTTTTTGGTCTTTTGGAGAAAAATTTTTTTTTTCTCATGGTGAAAACTTAGAAAAAATTGAAGGAAGCATGAAAATAAATCACCCAGTCTGCCTCCTTGAAATAGCCACTTGTTAATGTGTGGGTAGATGTAAACTATTGACCCTTGGACCACACCAGTTTGAACTGAACAGGCTTACTTATACGTGGATTTTTCTTTTCCCAACTGAGCATACATGGAAGATACAGTTTTCATGGGATGCAAAACTTACAAATACGTGGATTCCACCGAGCCAGAATTTTGGTACTAGTGAGGAACCTCCATGGATACTGCGGGATGTACACACATGTACATACACACCGCATATGTGTGTTAAAATATTTGTATGGCAAAATAAGAATAGTTGAGAATACACACACATAATCATGTACACACATACACACATATACATGCACATGTGCAAAACAGTTAACACTTGTAACATTCTAAGGTTAACACATGTGCCTAACAGTTAACACTGGTCACATTCATATCAGAGCCAGACAGGAAAGCTGACTCTGCTCTTGGTGTCTGGCAAACGTTTGTTAATGTTACCCTAGCCTGCCCCTCCATCTCCCACTCTCTACATTTCGCTCTGCCATCATATCCAAGCAGTTACTAAGTAAGGTACATTTTTCCTTCTACATTTTGCTTCACCCTACCTACTTGCTCAGTTCACACTGGAACCACCTGTATCCTGATCTCCAGCCCGGATTAATATGAAAATCTCCTAACGGATATCCTTGGTTCCAGCTGGGTCTTCTCCAATCTGTTTTCCAGAGACACCTTACGCAATACTTGTGAGAGTCAGTTATTTTTGGTTATAGTAATTCTTAAATTCCCCATCATTAGAAAAGCTTAGAAAATGCTGAGCTGTCTGACTCCTGCCTAACTTCCCAATCTTTTATCCCTGTTATCTCTGCCCTGACCCTCCACTTTCTCAGCCTGGTCACATCTAGGGGTGTTGTGTATGCTATTATCACCTTAGGTTAAAGTATCACCCCTCTACTCTTTTCTCCTCTCATGGCTTAGACCAAAGCATCTCTCCAAAAAAACACCAATTCTCATCCCAACTCACTTCCCTAGAAAGCAGAATGCTTTCCATGACCTGATATAAGTCATCCAATGGGTTCCCATTTCCCCCATAAAAGCATCAGGGCTTTGTATGATAGGACCAAGCGTGACAATAACTATCTAACTGTAAATCTATGATAAAGGTGTCTCTCTGATATACTGTTGCATCCCCTCTACTGGTCCATGATAACTGATGCTCAAAAACATGCCAAATGGATATCAAATCATTACAGTTCAACAGTATCACTGACTAGATACACAGATAAACATACCCAAATAAAGAGATCAATGGAGCTTCAAAAACACCCAATGACTTGTGAGGATCCTGAACCATGAGAGTATTGAGTGAAGATTAGACTTCTCCCAACTCGGGGGCCTTTGTTCACCAGTATAACCCTACATTCTCTGCATATTCTGCTATGCCCAAAACTGCCCACATGGAAGACTGACCTCTTCTTCCATCTCCCTTACACTCCCCATTAGCACCAACGTTGCCATGTTCACTGCTCCCCTCCTAGAGGCAAGGTCAACATCATCTCCAGACATGCCCATTGCCATGGAGCTTCCATCTTGTTTCCTGACTTCAGTCTTTCCTCACGCTAACCCATAATCCATCCAAATACATCCTATGGTATGGTCCACATCAAGCCACACTCTCCATATCTCTACTTTCAACGTGAAGCTAGAGGCAATGTCCAGTTCTTTTCCCTGACCTCACACTCCTCCCCGCCCCTCTCCTCACTATATCCATCTCCATTCTTAGTTATCTGTTTCTGCAGTCTACTCTCTAACCAAGCAAGTATCTTTACAGACCCTTATGAACAATGTATTCATTCTTGTGCTCACACCTCTGCATGGAACATTCCCCATATGCAGATGAGCCTCTCTATTTATCTTTGCCAATTCATATCCTCTCCTTCTTCCAACTCACTCCAAATTCCCTTGCACAGAAAAATCATCCCCTGGAACCACACTCTAACCTAGAGTCATCAGTTGTATTTTTCTTAATGAATCGATCTATAAACGAGTGAGTTTTAGACTGACGATGATGAACCCAGGAGTTAACTTCACCTCACATTTGATTTTTTTTTTTTTTTTTTTTTTTTTTTTTTTTTGGCATTGTTCTGGTTGAGTTTACAGATCCTCAGTCAAAAAAGAATGCATATAAAGTATATAATCATCATGTCGGGAAAAAATCTTTTTCAAGTCCTCTGGACAACCTTCCTACTTCAATTGCAAGAAACACATATCCAAGGAGAATAGAGAAATAATAATGCCACAGCGGTACAAGATTGACTTCAAGTCACAGCTATTTACGTGAGAAGGAAGATGTGGGTCTGCCTGTCCTTAGCTCTAAGGAGGGTAACACACACTGTCGCCATGCTCTGAAAGGTTCCTGTCTTCCTTCTTCTTTAGGATGTCAAGGAAAGAAGATCCGACTATCCTCCTGTCTCCTACTCTCACGCTTGTCAACCATGTCATTATCACAGAGTTTTAAAAAATTTAATGCTTTACATGAAATTATACTGTTTCAAGGAACAAGTCCACAGTCTTTCTCCAAGTTTTATTTCTTATAAGAAAACAGACATTAACAATTTAGACCCACAAATGTAAAAAGGGGTGAAATATTATATTCTATTTGGCTATGAGGAATTTTTTAAATGCTCTGTGTACATTGGTGCTTAAACCCATGCTGATCACCTTCCAAGCCCTTGTTTGCGAACACGATTTCATCGTGAACAAGGATGCAGTGAAAAAGGACAGGCTGGGGATGGGAAAGGAAAGCAAGGCTCTGGTTTGAGTTCTGCTATTGAACACTCAAGTGGCCTTAACCTCTCTGAACTTCGGTTTCTTCATTGTAAAATGGAGATAATCAGCTTATTGTCGCTATTGAACGCCTTGAAACAGGATAAGATCACCTCGAGGGTGGGCAGGAGGGAAGCCTTGTTGGAACGAATTCAAGAGAGAATGGAAGGAGAAAAAAATTATAGCAAATATAGACAAGTTTTATTTCAGAGTTTTGTAAAGGAAATCAGAGAAAGAGAGTGACAGATGGAGAGGAAGTAGAGTCACAGGATAATTTTTTTAAATGATGAATATATTATAGCCTGTGCACATGGTGAAGGGTGTGAGCTGGTCCTGTCCAAAGGTGTCAAATGCCACCCGTAAGAAGGAAAGTCCTAAATCTGTATCTCCATATCAAACCTCTTCCTTGTTCTACAGACGCACAGAGCTGTCTCCTTGACATCTCTCCTTGGAAATCCAATGGGCACCTCATGCCGAATTCACCCAAATGTAAACTTGCAATTACTCTTCCTTCTTCTCTCTTTCCCTCTCTCCCTCCCTGAACAGCTGGTTCTCTTGCAATCCATCTTGGAACTACCACTTCCATTTTCTGAATGCTCAAGCTTAAATTCCTGTAGTAGACCGAGGGTGGTGGCTCACGCCTGTAATCCCGGCACTTTGCAAGGCCAAGGCAGGCAGATCACAGGTCAAGAGATCAACATCATCCTGGCCAATATGGTGAAACCCCGTCTCTACTAAAAATTAAAATTAAAAATTAAAAAAAATGAGCCACGCATGGTGGCAGGTACCTATAATCCCAGTTACTTGGGAGGCTGAGGCAGGAGAACTGCTTGAACCCGGGAGGCGGAGGCTGCAGTGAACTAAGATCGCACCACTGTACTCCAGCCTGGTGACAGAGTGAGACTCTGTCAAAAAAAAAAAAAAAAAAAAATCCCATAGTAACCACTGACTCCTCTCTTTCATGTCCCATGCTTAATCCATTACCTAAGCATACCATCATACCATCTTTGCTTTGGAAATATATCCAAACTCTGACCACTTCTCACACCTGCAAGTTCTGTTTCATTCACTGTGATCTCTCACCTCCATGACTGTAACGTCTCCTTCTGCCATGCTGGATTCCCTGGTTCCATCCTTTCTCACACCTATTCTCCACCCAGCAGCCAGAGGATGTCTTTTAAATGGGCGTGATGTCATGTTGCTCATCTGCTCAACATCCTCTGATACGGTTTGCCTGTGTCCCCACCCAAATCTCATCTTGAATTGTAGTTCCCATAATTCCCATACATTGTGGGAGAAGTCGGATGGGAGGTAACGGAATCATGGGGGCAGTTTCTCCCATACTGTTCTCATGGTAGTGAATAACCCTCACGAGACAGGATGGCTTTATAAAGGGAAATCCCTTTCCCTTGTCTCTCTCTTGCCTGCTGCCATGTAAGACATGCCTTTTGCCTTCTGGAACAATTGTGAGGCCCCCCAGCCATGTGGAACTAGGAGTTCATTAAACCTCTTTCTCTTTATAAATGATCCACTCTCAGGTATGTCTTACCAGCAGTGTGAAAATGAACTAATACATCCTCCAATGGCTTCCTTTCCTGCTCAAAGCTAAATCCCAGGTTCATACTATGACCTTCAAAGCCCTACATGTTCCAGTCCCCTCCTAGCTCCGACCTCAGCAAACGCTCAGCTCATGTGCTACCACTCTTGTCTCTTTTTCTCCCCCACCCCAGGTTCCAATCACACTAATGTCCTTGCTGTGGCTATGACCAGAAGTCTGCAGCCAGGTGTCTTTAGACTGGCTGTTTCTTCTTTCAGGTTCTCTCGACATCCACGTGAATCTTTTCCTCACCACCTCCATGTTTCTACACAAATGTTACACATCAGAGATGTATTCCCAGACCCCTCTCTCATACGTAACATCCCTTACCCAATCGATCATATCCTATTCTCCTTACCTTTCATTTTTATTTATTCTTTTTTTTTTTTTTTTTTTTTTTTTTTTTGAGATGGAGTCTTGCTCTGTCACCCATACTAGAGTGCAATGGCGCAATCTCGGCTCACTGCAACCTGCACCTCCCAAGTTCAAGCAATTCTCCTGCCCCAGTCTCCAGAGTAGCTGGGATTACAGGAGCATGCCACCACCACACCTGGCTCATTTTTTGTATTTTTAGTAGAGACAGGGTTTCACCGTGTTAGCCAGGACGGTCTCGATCTCCTGACCTCATGGTCTGCCCACCTCAGCCTCACAAAGTGCTGGGATTACAGGTGTAGGCCACTGAGCCCAGCCCTCCTTACATTTATTATTCTTCTTCATGGCGATTAATACATTGTTTTTAATACAAACATTGCATCCTCACATTCCACCCAACACCCAATAGAAGATAAATTTCTTGAGAGAAAGATTTTTCTTCATGCTATGTATTTAGTTTCTAAAAGACTGCCTAGAACTTAGTAAACACTCAAAAACATTTGTCAATGAATTAATGTATACGATCTGACATTCCTGGGTTTCTTTTCATCCTTCGCCCCATACTAATAAGTTAGTATAAACACATTTTAATGAAATATTGCATTACAAAGCTAATAAAAGTACATTAACAGGTTCATTCAACTCTTCTTTAGAATGTGTTCTATTCTTCACAAGTTAAATATTTTCATTAAAAAATAATAACGCAAAAATAGTACTTCACTATATTCACATATGTTTCAGTAAGAGCAAAAAGGATGTAAGTCAGAGGTACACTATTTAACTACAGCTTTCCTAAATGTCCACAGGTGGTCAGAATATGCAATTTAATCAGCCTTTGTTGCAAGAATACGTTTTAAAGCATATTTAAAATCACACTGTGTTATATAGGTTAAAATGAGTTGAAACAACTTATATGTCTAACAATAGGGAGGAAGGGGTAAGTAAACATTAGACCAATTCTACACAAAGTTATGCGGCAATCAAAATAGTAATTAGAATAAGAATGTAGACGTGTGAAGACTATTTGTGTGTTGGAAAACAAAATAAAAAATAAATGCATATTAGCTGTTTGATTATATAAACATACATCTGTAAAGAAAACATGTATACGTTAATCTTAAACTGGTGGAATTATGAATGATTCCTATTCTAAAGTGACTGTGCTAGGTCATATTATTTATGTCAATTAAGAAGCAACATTTTCTGCAAGTGAGGGAGAACACAGTAAAATGGAGGAAAAAACTAAATTAGAAGTCAATAAATATTTCCAGTTTCTAATCTTCCAATAACTTACTTACAACAGCACAACTTAAGTTATTCACTATTTCTGTGTCCCAATTTTCTTTTCCAGAGAATAAGGTTAATAATGTGATGGGATCTCCAAAGAATAAGAGTGATAAACAGAATATACTGTATTCACCAAATGTTTGCTTCTGTATTTTCCCTGGGCACACAGGAATACTACATTTCCCAGTCTCCCTTGTATTTTAGTGAGACCATGTGACTGACCCCTGGCTAATACTGTATGATCCGAAATGATATAAAACACTTTCTGGAAACATCCCACGTAATTGCCAATGATCTCTGCACCCCCTATTGATGGAAACTGAGCCAAAATGTTGCAAGATGATACTGCCACAGCTGAAAGGAGCCCACAACCAGAGAGAGACCCAATTCACATCAGACCATGATGAAAGGAAGAAATACATCTTAACTACGCAGCATCACTGAGATTTTGTGGGTCAACTGCATGCATATAGTGTTGTCCATACTGACTAATAGAATGAGAGGATCTTATCCTGTAGAACCACAGTGCTACAGGTAGAGTTTGAGGAAAATCCCAAATGGCTTCATGTAAGACCTCTAATGTGAACATGTGGGGACCCCCCTCCCCCCACCCCACAGGAATAGACTATGGTCATTGTTTTAAAACAAGTTTTCCCAATGTGTTGTGTCCTTTCTTGGGTAATAGCATGCAAGTTCACATGAAAAATGTTTGGGACTACCAGCTATGGCTGACTAAGTCAGACATTCCTCTCTCCAAATAGCAATAATACATGTGGACAAAATTTCAGCACTCTAAAAATCAATGAAAGAATTCAAATAATGTGACAAATATTCACCAAAAATCGACTGGACTTCAGGCAAGAACAGTGAGACTCTTAGGTGTTCTAGATGAGGGCTTCACCCCGAGTTAACACAGTGGCTCTGCCTGGGTAGAGCAGGCTATAAGTACTGGCAGCTCGGTTGCCATGGTCCAAAAGGGGCTCAAGTGATTTCAAGTAGAAGGCCGTGACCATATCCAGCAGCATTATCGGTCAAAGCGATTATATTCTCAGTGATGGAAAACTGGAGAGAGAGAGCCAATGACTTTACTAGCCCACACATTTCAGATTAATCCTGAAGCAGTGTGCAGATGCAGAGGTGATACCAAAGGAACCAGTAAAATCTAAATACTTGGGAAGATTTGAAAACGGCCTGAAATTTCAGTGCACACCTCCATATACACACAGACCCATCAGTAGAGGACAGGAGACTTCATAGTGCTCAAGGTGTCTGAACACAATCTTAGCTGATTTTTGGCTGGTCATTAAGATAACACAAAAACTTTGAGAAATGAAGATTAAAAACAAAAGAAGAGGCCAGGCACGGTGGCTCACAACCGTAATCCCAGCAGGTTGGGAGGCTGAGGCAGCTGGATCACTTGAGGTCAGGAGTTCAAGACCAGCCTGGCCTACCTGGTGAAACCCCATCTCTACTAAAAATATAAAAATTAGCTGGGTGTGGTGGTGGGTGCCTGTAATGCCAGCTACTCGGGAGGCTGAGGCAGGAGAATCACTTGAACCCAGGAGGTGGAGGTTGTGGTGAGCCAAGATCATGACATTGCACTCCAGCCTGCTGGGTGACAAAGCGAGACTCCATATCAAAAAAAAAAAAAAAAAAAAAAAAGAAAAGGAATGACAACAACAACAAAAATGAAACAGAGACATCAATGGTCACACACCATCGAGGTAACAGATTTCACAACTGCAGCTCAGCAAGTTTATAAACAAAGCCAACAAAAACAATAATCTGTGGAAAATCAGAACCCAGAGTTACTACAATGTACTAGATGAAGTTTTCAACAAAGAATTATGAAATATGCAAACAAGAAAAAACTTTGACCAGTATTCAGAGAAAAGGCAGTCAAATGACAAACAGAGCATCTTGGGACCAATAAGAAGGAAGCGATTCATCAGATGTAGGAAATCTTCAATAAGATTAACAGCTGACTTGTCATCAGAAACCATGGAGGCCAGAGATAGTAAGATGTCAGAAATGCTACAAGAAAATTACCAGCCAAAATTCATAATGAACAAACTATACTTCGAAAATTAAGAAAATAAAAACTAAAACATTCACATACAAACAAAACCTGAGAGGACTAACCACTAGCATATCTACCCTGCAAGCAATATAAAAGAGAGTCCTCCAGGTTGAAATAAAAGGACACTAAACAGTAAGTCAAATTCACATGAAGAAATAAAAACATGGAAAAGGTAATTACACATGTAAATATAGAAGACAGTAGAAGTGTATTTTTGTGTGTAATTTTTTTCTCTTATCTGAAGCCAACTTCACAAAGTCACAACTGTAAAACTTTGTTAAGGAACTTACCATCTATAAAGATGTAACCTGAATACAAAGTAAAAATACAAAGAAATGGGTAGGAGAAAGAACCTTATAGGACAAAGTGTTTGTATACTATGTAAATTAACTTGGTATTAATCCAAATTAGGTTGGCAGAAAGGATTTTAGAAATCATGATCCAACTATTTTCTGTCTACAAGAGACACAGTTTAGATTCAAAGATTCAAGTAGGTTGAAAGTAAAACAATGAAAAAAGGCATACTTCAAACAGTAATGCCAAAAAAGCTGGAGTGGCTATACTAATGTCATATAAAATAAACATTACGTTTTAAAAATTATTACTGTAAACAACACAATTTTACAATAATGTATAGTCAATCTATCAAGAAGACAATGATTATATAAACACATATGCACTTAACAACAGAGCCTCAAATACCGAAGCAAAAACTGAATAATCAAAAGGAAAAATAGATATTACAACAATAATAGAAACTTTAATATAACACTTTCAATAATGGACAGAACAACCAGACAGGAGATCAACAAGGCAATGGAAGACTTAGACATCACTGTAAACTAACAGACATCTCTCTATGAACCCCTCTGTCTAACAGCAGTAGAGAATACATTCTCCAAAATAGACTACATGTTAGGCCACAAAACAAGTCACAATACATTTAAAATAATAGAAATTATATAAAAGATGTTCTTCAACCACAATGAAGTAAAATTAGAAGACAATAATGAGAAATTTGGAGCAATTCACAAATGTGTGGAAATTAAGCAACATACTTCTAATCAAAAAGTCAAAGAAGAAATTACAATAAAAATTGAAAGACTTTGAGTTGAACAAAAAAAAAAAGCACACATGCGAAAAATTATGGAATGCAGCAAAAGCAATGATTAAGGGGAAATTATGTCTGTGAACACCTACATTTAAAACAAGGGAAGACCTCAAGTCAATAATCAGATTTTTCAACCTGACAAGCTAGAAAAAGAAGAGCAAAGTAAATTCAAAGCAAGTAGGAGAACAAAAAGAATAAAGATTAGACCAGAAATAAATGAAACTGGAAACAGAGAATAAACAAAACCAAAAGTTGATTATTTGAAAAGATCAATAAAACTGACATATTTTTAACTAGAATGAGCAAGGGAAACAAAACAAAAGAGAGAAAATTCAAATTACCAAAATCAGAAATTAAACAGGGGACATTACTGCCAAGGGTATCTTATGGACAACTGTAGGCCAAAAACAATCCATAACGTAGATAAAATGAAAACAATATTTCTGGAAAGACACAAACTACCAAAATTTCAAGAACAAATAGAAAACCTGAATAAGCCTATACCAAGCAAAGAGATGGAATTAGTAGGCAAAAAAACTTCACATAAAGAAAAGCCCAGACCCCGATGCCTCTATTGGTGATTTTTACCAAAATTTCAAAGAAGAATTATGACTAACACCTCTAAATACCTTCCAAAAGAATAGAAGAGGAAGAAATCTGAGGCTAGTGTTATCCTCATCTTAAAACCAGACAAAAAATCAAAAGGAAAGAATATTGCAGATCTACATATTTTATAAATAGAGATGCAAACATCTTCAAGAAGATACCAGCAAACCAAATGCGGCCACACATGGAAAGAATTTTAAACCCTGACATACAAAAATCAATCAATATAATAAGGGATCATAAGAGAATAAAAGGCAAAACCATATGATCATCACAACAGATGCAGAAAAAGAATTTGACAGAAGTCAAGACCCTTTCATGACAAAAAAACAAAAAACAAAAAAAAAAAACAAACAAACAACAACAAAAAAAAAACACCCTCACAACCCAGGAATAGAAAGAACTCCCTTAACTTTATAAAAGGCATCTACAAAATACTACAGTTGGTATCACACTAAATGGTGAAACCCAACTACGCTGCTCCCAAATTCTCGACCCACAAAAACTATGAAAGAAAATGTGTTTCGATCTTGATACACTAAGTTTTGGCCTCATTTTCCTTACAGCTATAGATGTATAAATAGTAACAATAACAACAATAATAATAGGAAAGGGTGGGGAAAGAAGAGAAGCAGACACAGCAGCAGGAGCTGTTGGGTGTTCTTGTTCTTGTTGTTGTAGGCATCCACAACGATGGGATTGATAACACTAGTGGGTTGCGGACCACAGTCTCTGAGCCCAGCAGGGCTCCAAGCCAGGACTTCAGACTGTAAGATGAGGGTGATGCTACAGCTCCCCCCCCCCCCCGGAATATGATCTATGTTCAAGGCATCAGACAGTCGCAACATAGGGTCAAGTCTCCAGTACTTCAAGTCCTTCTAAGATTGGAATTAGTCCTTTATGGAGATAAACCTAGCTCTAAACATCAATCTCCCCAGCTGTGGACACAGGTGATATGGGAGAGAAGTGAGATTCAGCCTTCCAGAAAGTCAAAGCCACCGAAAACAGTACTTATTCTCAAGAAAATGCCTACATCACCATCACAGAGCCTGGGAGCCTCAGTGTTGGATAAAGTGAGCAGACAGCCCCAGTGTAGTCTCCACTGCTCATCTCAAGCATGCAAGAGTTGCCCAACAACTGCTTTAAGGGCACCTTGTTATATTTGAGTTACTAGATTTCTTTCCACATCCACCCTCCCTGTCGTAAGACAGCTGTTCTTCCAGTACCTTACCCACCACATATCAAGATGTCTCACCTGAGCTCACTCCATGAAAGTCTCCAGATGGCTAGCTAAGCAGTATACGAGTGTTTTTTCAATCTTTCCCAATCAAGAAAACTCATCTTCTAAGTAAGGAATTTTGGCCCCTAATGTGTGGTTGGTTTTGTCTTTCTTATATGAAAGTGTTCAGCTATGGGAGCTGATAGCTGTTTAGGACAGAAAATGCCCATCTACATTTACTTCACCTTCATTCGCAAGTGAAAAACAGACAGGCCCTCACTAAAGAGATCAATTAAAGTGAGCTTTGAGAGTTACATAAGTAAACACAGATATTTTAATCGAGCCATGATAACTCGCTACATAAATACAAGTCTTGAAGAACAAGATGAGAAGGTAGACTAGATACCTTCTAAAATCATCCAGGCTCAAAGATTCTAGATTCAACAACCAAGGGATTAATACAAGAGTAACAGAATTAAACACATTCCTTCTTTTATATGGCTTTAAAAATATGCTCTCCTTCACAGTAAGACATCAGTGACAGGAATTCTAACACATTTGAGAAATGCTTAGTAAATAATTCTCTGAGTCTCCAGATACGGGCAGAAACAGGTAAACAAGAAAGAGTGACCTTATTCCAGCACTTTGGGAGGCCGAGACAGGCGGATCACAAGGTCAGGAGTTCAAGTCCAGCCTGGCCAACACGGTGAAACCCTGTCTCTACTAAAAATACCAAAAAAAGTTAGGTATGATAGAGCACGCCTGTAATCCCAGCTACTCGGGAGGCTGAGGCAGGAGAATCGCTTGAACCCGGGAGGTGGAGGTTGCAGTGAGTCGAGACCGCGCCACTGCACTCCAGCCTGGGGGTACAGCGACGCTCCTTCTCAAAAAGAAAAAAAAAAAGTGACCTTTGGAAATATGGGCAAGGACACAAACTGGTCCCTGGGTGTCCATGACCATAACCAAATATTCACACTACTCTTCCTTCTCTTGGTTAGGAAGCAATCATCATATTTTAGGGAAAAATAAAATCCTAAAACACTAATGTCTCAAAACAAAGTCAATGTAAAGTTATAAATTTAAAAATCAGGAAGTATCCAAAATGTTAAATGGCTCCATCTTCAGGATAAATGTGAAAAGGCTTTTTTTTTTTTTTCTTTTCTTTTCCTCACTGAAAATGCAGGAGCTATTTCAAGTCCTTCCTGAATTAGATGGATGTAGCTGTGGTCTCAAATCCCCATGGCTCTAGCAACTGGAGCTGCACAATCAATTGTGCCTGTGAGCAGTGTCCACAATGAGTATGAAAGTCTCCTTAACCGATTACGTGCTTGGGTGTACTCATCCGTAACTCCAACTCTCATGATATTCAAAACACCAGTGAGTAAAATCCTGCTTTCTTTCCAAGGGCACCTGTCAAGTCCTTCCACACACGTTCGCTTGAGCATCTTTACATCTTATCGGGATGACAGTGAGGGGAAAAGGTCTTGTTTTCAGTTTTTCATAGAAGATGAAACAGGATAGAAATCCACTTTCTGACATGATTCTATAAAGGCAGTCACTGAACCTGAATACAATATATATTTGTTATGAACCAATATGAAAATTATTAAGCCTTTCCATTCACATGATATACAGACCACTTCCTTTGCCTCACAAATCATAAGCCAATAGTCAAATAAGAAAAAAATCAATGAAAGCTAGGGCTGGAAATTGCATAAGTAAACTGATACATTATTACACACTTCAGTGGGAAGAGGAAATTGGGTGCACGGCAAAGGGAGAAATAACCAAGACATTGCAGAAAAAGAAAAAGCTATTTATTTTATACAGTGTATAAGTAGGATGGTGGCAGAGGGCAAGAGACACAGCTGATTCTAGAAAGAAAAAAAAGAAAAAAGAAAAAACAAGAAATGAGACGTGGTTGTCTACTTCCATAATTAGCAAAGGAAATCCACACTTGGCAAAATCACTAGAACAACAAGTAATCCAAAATATGGTATTCCTCAGTTTTTTAAATGACTATTATGTCGTTTTCAGTTGCTGAAATAAATGAATGGATGCAGACAGGAGCTGACATATCTCCACTTGGAATGGTTACCACCATTTATTCAATGCCAACAACCAAGACAGGTTGAACCACTATGTCCAGGCACTGTGGTGATCACAGGAAACAAAATCAGTTCATGACCTGTTCTCATGGCAATCACCGCCTCCATAAATGCTTGTTGGAGGCAACTTAGGCTAGAAGCAAGCACTCCCCCAGTAAGGACACATGTGCCCAATAGACATTTAACACAATTCTCCACTTATTAAGAAAATTAAATATACGTTTATGTGGTTTTAGCTCATAACCAATACAATATCTTGGTCAGAATGGAAAAGAAAAAAAATGACCTAACAATTGCTATTAGCAAATAACAATAATACTCATAACAATAATTGTTATTACAGCTGACATTTATTGCACCGTTACCATGTGTTAGACACCAGGCTTTTGGGATGCAAACATGGTATCATCAAATATTCATCAAGACTCTTTGAGGTTTAGGTACCCTGAATACCTCCTCTTACAATTAGAAAAATGGAAGCACAGCAACTTTAACTAAATTCGTCAATCCTGAGGCTGGGCGCAGTAGCTCATGCCTGTAATCCCAGCACTTTGGGAGGCCGAGGTGGGCGGATGACATGAGGTCATGAGTTTGAGACCAGCCTGGCCAGCATGGCAAAACCCCATCTCTACTAAAAATACAAAAAATGAAATAAAATAAAATATTAGCCAGGCGTAACGGTGGGCGCCTGTAATCTCAGCGACTCAGGAGGCTGAGGCAGGAGAACTGCTTGAACTGGGGAGGCAGAGGTTGCAAGTGAGCCAAGATCATGCCACTGCACTCCAGTCTGGGCAACAGAGCAAGATTAGATCTCAAATAAAAAATAAATAAATTACGGCCGGGTGCGGCGGCTCACGCCTGTAATCCCAGCACTTTGGGAGGCCAAGACGGGTGGATCACAAGGTCAGGAGATCAAGACCATCCCGGCTAACACAGTGAAACACCATGTCTACTAAAAATACAAAAAAAAATTAGCCAGGCGTGGTGACGGGCACCTGTAGTCCCAGCTACTTGGGAGGCTGAGGCAGGAGAATGGCGTGAACCCGGGAGGTGGAGCTTGCAGTGAGCCAAGATCGTGCCACTGCACTCCAGCCTGGGTGACAGAGCAAGACTCCGTCTCAAAAATAAATAAATAAATAAATAAATAATGACATGTAGTAATTTAGGGCTGGGATTAGAAACAGGCTCTCTGACTTAAGAAATTAAGCCCATCACTATGAAACCAACAGTTTTCCAGCCTGGTGGTCCATTAGACTCCCCTAGAAAGCCTGTGGAAAAAAGAAATACCAGTACCTAGTACTCATCTCCAAACCTCTGAAGTCAACATGTCTGGGGGTGGAGTCCAAACAGTAGCTTTCTGAATTCTCCCAGGTGCTTCTAACAGGCAGTGAAGATTACAAACCTCTGCCTCAGGCTCTCCTCTCTCCTTACTGCACAATTGCTAACATTTCCGATTGTCCCCATGTGGGTCCTCTTCTTATCACCAAGTGACTGCTCCCGAAAGTCTGGCTACTCAAAGTGCAGTCCACACACCAGCACAAGCAGCAGCAGCAGCAGCAGCAATGGGGAACCACTTAGAAATCCAGGATCTCAGGCCTCATGCCAGACTGAATCCAAATCTATATTTTACTCAGATCCCTGAATGCGCTTTAAATTCTAGTACTAGCCTACAGTGTGCCCTTGAGAGGAAACACTGGTTCCTACAGCTATGACTAGGGGCCATGCACGACAAAAGCACAACCATTAGAACCACCTCTACACCCAGCCTCTTGCCGCCCCCCACCGACAGAAAAACCGGGTGGTCAAACACATCTGGGACCAACCGGATTAAAACAAAGTCAAAACTAGTTTCTCTACTCTGAGCTCTAGCAGAACGTGTAATGTTAACATACTAATGCGCATCACAAATCTCCAGGAGGAGAAATTTCCCAAATACTTATGACTGTGGGACCCTGTAAGTCAGCACTCCTATTAACATCTTTTGCGAACAATGTGCTCCTAGGGACGTATTAAGGAAAATATTTATCCAAAGGACACCATCCTTTTTCTTTCCCCCATGGCAACCTTTTCCCACAGTTAGGTTCTATTGCTTTGCTATTTGCTTATGAATATGAATATGAGCTGTAGTCACAGACTCACAGTAAGTCTTTATCAAGCATTTACTATGTATATCAGACATAGTTCTAAGTGCTTCCACTGTGTTAACTCATTTTATCTTTACAACAACTCTGTGAGATAGGTGTGGTTTCCATTACCACTCTATGGTTAAAGAAACTGAGGAAGAGATGACTTAAGCAGCTTGGCCAAGGTCACACAGCTAGTAAACAGTGGATACAGGAGCTTAGCTCTGGCCATCTGCCACCAGAGCCTTCCTTTTAAGCACTAGACTATTGGGAAAGGTGTCAAATTACTTCCTAGCTGTTCTCAAAGGCATCCTTAGATTGGCACACAGAGAAAGCTTAGCCGATCAGCCTGAACTTGCAGCCACAGGATGCAAAAGGAGCACAAATCCTAGCACAGGCACTCAAGTTCATCATCCAGCATGAGACATAGGTACGGAACATCAAAATCATTTCTTGAAGAGAATGAAAATCAGAGCAGACCTACGGTGCTGACGTTCTTGTGCTGATATTCTAATTTATATATATATATATATATATATATATATATA
>NW_016807466.1:225780-261027 GCF_001698545.2 Rhinopithecus bieti | reverse complement strand
AAAAAGAAAAGAAAAGAAAAGAAAAGAAAAGAAAAGAAAAGAAAAGAAAAGAAAAGAAAAGAGAAAGAAAAACAAGATGAAAACAGCCAAGTCACCCAGCCCCTTTGGTTCACAATCATTCTTACCATTCATCTGAAGATGCATGCCGCTTCTCCGCTGTTCCAAAGAATGGGTTTCTTTTCAGAATGTCCATAAGCTACTTACGCTCTAGGCCAAGCTAGGACCTAAAATCCGGATATACTTTTAACCCCTGACCCTGGGCTCCAAGCATTATATCATACATTTATGGCAAGATATTTACAGAAGCTCCAAACCTAACTGCTGGCCAAACGAGCCAGTGAGCCAAATATCCCACCAAACACCAGGAGTGTGTCTAAATTTCATCTTTTATGCTGTCACACTGTTGAGCTCTAGTTCTAGATTTGGCCAGAGGCTACAATGGAGGCGATTCTCTAAATTGAGTCTGGAATTCCTTATGCAATGAAAGTAGAAAGAACTGGGAACAACCTAAATGCTCAACAAGAGGGGATGCATTAAAACATATTGTGGTGGCCAGGTATGGTGGCTCACGCCTGTAATCCCAGCACTTTGGGAGGCCCAGGCGGGTGGATCACCTGAGGTCAGGAGTTCGAGACCAGCCTCACCATGGAGAAACCCCGACTCTACTAAAAATACAAAATTAGCCAGGCGTGGTGGTGCATGACTATAATCCCAGCTATTCGGGAGGCTGAGACTGGAGAATCGCTTGAACTTAGGAGGCAGAGGTTGTGGTGAGCCGAGATTGCGCCACTGCACTCCAGCCTGGGCAACAAGAACAAAACTCCATCTCAAAAAACAAAAACAAAAACAAAAAAACATATTGTGGTGCAGCTGGACTATGAAGCCTTGAAATGGGTATTACAGACTGATATGTTGACATGGAAAATGTTTACAAAATACATGGAATCATCCCATATATATTTTACCTGTTACACCTGTATACATAGACAAAGAAGGAGAGAGAGAAGAAGAGACCCTGACAAGCTCTATCTAAAAACAGAACCAGCATTTGACCCAGCAATCCCATCACTGGGTATATACCCAGAGGAATATAAATCATTCTGCCATAAAGACCCATCCATGCAAATGTTCAGTGCAGCACTGTTCACAATAGCAAAGACATGGAATCAACCTAAATACCCATCAGTGACAGACTGGATACAGAAAATGTGGTACATCTACACCATGGAATACTATGCAGCCATAAAGAAGAAAGAGATCATATCCTTTGCAGAGACATGGATGGAGCTAGAGACCACTATATTGAGCAAACTAAGGCAGGAACAGAAAACCAAATACTGCATGTTCTCACTGATAAATAGAACTAAAGAGAACACAGGGATGCAGATAAGGAAAAACAGACACTGAGGCCTGCTTGAGGATGGAGGGTGGGAAGAGGAAGAGAAGCAGAAAAAATAGCTATTGGGTACTAAGCTTAGTACTTGGGTGATGAAATAATTTGTACAACAAACCTCCATGACACGAGTTTACCCATATAAAAAAACTGCGTATGTACCCCGAGCCTAAAATAAAAGTTTGTAAAAAAGCTCTACATCATAATTAATAGCACCATGAGTGTATTCCGACATTTTATTTTTATTTTTTGCTTTGATATGGAATACAATCAACAAATGCTCATTTCACACTTATTACGCATAACAATGCATCCACGGGGCTCCGAGGAGAAGAGGAGCCCACAATTCCCTGGTGACTTTATTAATTCCCTCATTCAGCAGCTGTTTACTGCAGATTGATTACATGCTAAGCACTGTCAAAGGCACTGGAGAAAGAGCAGAGAACAAGACAGACCAGGCTCTCTCGGGACTTAACACTACAGTGGGACCCAGCAGGCAAGAAAACAGACAAGCAAATGGCCAATACTGGACATGTACATGGGTTTCATAGTCTCTCATTACCTCATGGAGTTCAACTTCTTCACGACACCCTTCGTTACGCCATAGTCTCACACATATAATTCAGCCATGTTAAAGCAAACTAAATATGGCCTGAAAAGGACTCCCCAGTTCTATATTTGAGTCCTTGTGGATGAACCACAACCCAGCTTAGTAGGTAGACAAGATCATGCCTGTAATCCACACTTTAGGAGGCTGAGGTGGGCGGATCACTTAAGGTCAGGAGTTTGAGAACAGCCTGACCAACAAGGTAAAACCCCCTCTCTACTAAAAAAAAAAAAAAAAAAAAAAAACAAACAAAAAAACAAACAAACCAAAAAAACTAGTCGGGTGTAGTGGTGCATGCCTGTAATCCCAGCTACTTGGCAGGCTGAAGCCAGAGAATCACGTGAACCTGTGTGGCAGAGGTTGCAGTGAGTTAAGATTGCACCACTGCACTCCAGCCTGGGCAATAGAGGGGGACTCCACCTGAATAAATAAATAAGAAAACCTAACTTAGGAGCATGTGCCTGTAACAACAACTGAGTCTTGGCCAATCCCAGTGGCTGTACCTCAACCATTCATACACTGCTGAGTGTTGAAACTGTTCAAATTAGGCAAACACCAAGCTGGAACCAATCTAGCCCTGTTCTGCACCTCACTTCCAGTTTCTGTACCTCATTTCCGTTTTTTTGTCTATACATCTTCTTCCATCACGTGGCTGTGGTGGAGTCTTTGTGAATCTGCTGTGATTCTGGGGGATGTCTGATTCACGCATCGTTCATTGCTCAATTAAACTCCCTTCAATTTAATTTGGCTGAAGTTTTTTTTAATCAGAAACCTCCCTCTCTACCTCAGCCTGCCAGTGACATAACCTCTCTAAACTCTTCCATGTATAAGAATTCAAATCCTGAAATTTTCTTTTCTCTCCACTCCTTCCCATCTTTCGACACAATGATGACAAACTCCATTACTCCTTAGTGGTCCATTAGACCTCTCCGGGCCACATTTTATCTTTAACTTCCACATTTGCAAGTTCTACTCTTGCTTTCAAATTCCATCTACCACGTCAATGACCCTAGAGCTAAAGGTCAGTGACCATGTTTTGCTATACTCCCATGACCCCAAGATCAATGCAGTCCCCTTGCTAATCTGCCTGGAATCATCTCTTCTATCCATTTTCCTACAAATCCGAATGTGGCCAAATGAAGTGACAAACATGGTTTATGTGAGGTTCATTATGAAATGAGCAGGACTGCTTTTCAGGCACTTTTTCCCAGCTCTAAGTTCATGCTGTAGCACCCTGCGGCAGTTCCAAAACTTCTCTATTATGGACACATTCTTCCTGCTCCTGACTCCCTGCTCAGATGCCTCAGCCATCTGCCGTGGACTAAAAACATCTAGGTCAGTGGATCCCAGAGAGAATCCATGGAGAGAGTGTTAAAATAAAAAAAAAAAAATTAAAACAAACAAACAAACAAACAAACAAAGGTAAAAAGTGAAAAAACCAGTGAAAATGCAGAACACTGGACAAAGTGAGATAGAGCTCTCATAGTTAAATACAACTCCTTCCAATATTAAGCATACTCTGCAAAGAAAAGACCCCTTCCCTCCCCCAGGAGTGGCAGAGGTGAGAGAAAAAGCACTATATATTGCAGGTATCAGAAAGACCTGAAGCTCTTAGCAGTGATCTTAGTTCCAGAAAAATAAAAATATTGATTATCTGTTATCTGATGGGTCCTCTGATGGGTCAATTTTATACATAATCTGTAATGATCAAAACCCATTTTCAAGGTTGTATTGCTCTATGCTCATTGCAGATCATCAGTTGCCATCAGAGAAATGCAAATCAAAACCACAAACCCACGCCTCCCGACCAGTTAGAATGGCGATCATTAAAAGTCAGGATAACAAACAAGGTGTGAGAGAGAGTAGTGGAGAAATACTCAATGCGAACTACTTTCTATCGCTGTCTGGTGGGACTGTCAAACTAGTTCAACCATGTGGAAGACAGCTGTGGTGCATTCCCCAAGGATCTACAATAGAAATCACATTTGACCCAGCCGATCCCATTACTGGGGAGGTATACCCAAAGGATTATAAGCTCATGCTGCTTAAAGACACATTGCCGAACGTATGTTTATTGGGCGCAGCTATTCACAATAGCAAAGGCTTGGAACCAACCAAATGGCCCATTCAATGACAGACTGGATTTAAGTGGCACTAATAAATACCATGGAATACTATTCACCATTAAAAAAGAGAGTTCATGTCCTTTGTAGAGACATGGATGCAGCTCGAAACCATTCATCTCAGCCAAACTATTGCAAGAACAGGAAACCCAACACCGATGCTTCTCACCCATGTAAGTGCGAATTGAACAATGAGGATCACTTGGACACAGGAAGGGCGAACATCACACACCAGGGCTGTTCATGGGGTGGGGGGAGCGGGGCGGAGCGATAGCATTAGAGAGATATACTTAATGTAAACGACAAGTTTAATGGGTGCAGTTACCAAACGATGGCAACATGTTAACTACGTATGTAACAAACCTTGCCATTGTTGTGCCATATGACCCTAGAACTTAACAGCTATAAAGAAAATAATAGAGGCAAAAAAAGAAAAAGAAAAAAAAAAGAAACTTGAGCCCGAGTTCAGGAGTCTGCATATAACCAACATCTTTGGGAGCCTGACTGTGAACGTGAGCCTGCCTGGCTCTATGTAGAAGGAAGACATGACCTCTCCCTAAGCTGTTCATACTTAAGCTAGAGAAAGGAAAACAAGCACAAGTTGAAAACAGTTGTCATGGGAAATCCTCCGAAAACTCGCCCACTGGGGCCTGAAACCTTCCGCACCATGCACGATTTCTTCTTTCCTTCTCATGTGAACAGATTAAACTAATAGATTATGAGCATTATTCTTAAGCAACGTATATCAGGGTTGATGTGAGCCTGTTCTTGAAAGATAAGCCGCATATCAGCACTGAGGGAAAATGAATTAAAATGCAAATCTGTGTGTGCCCCCATTGTTAGCCTAGCTTTAATAGATATGTCTCCCTGAATATATCACAGACAAAACTGTCGGTCTCTATCCCAAATAAAGCCAAGCCAAGCTCTAATGACATTTCACTAAGGTTAAAGTTTATAATTGGATTTTGCCATGGGGGGAGTGTATAAATGACCTTCACTTTGACCCATAATCTTTGCAGCATAGGCAAAAATTGTTAAAAGGACTGGCAACTTCTCATCCTCAACCCCATCCCGGAGCAGTGCTTTGAGCTCCCAAAGCCTCAGATGCATGCTATGGGGCACCGTACATCTTCTGGCCTCCACTCCCTAAGGGAACGATGCCCACTCTGAGGCCCCAGAACCACGTCCAAGAATGGTAAGGCCCACCTTCAAGCAGACTGCTGACAACAGTTCTATCAAGAACTAAAAAGTTGCTTGGACACTGCATTTTAAAAGTAACTAAAACTAAAACGTAAGTTAATATCTTTGAGCAAACTCTTTTGGTCTCCTGAAATTCCCATCTCACTGTCCTCACTATCATCAAAAGAGGCAGTACTGCCTGTGTTGGATAAGATGGGGATCCAAAAATTTGTCAGTCCCCAAAACAAAGAGTAATAAAACCTTTAAAATAAAAAAAGAAAGGAAACAATGGAAAAAACGTTAGAAGGCTGGAAGAAGAGATAACAATAACAGCAGAAGCTACCGTTAGCACTTCAACAGCCAATGGGTAGACCAGGTAAGTGCTCTCAGCTTAAAATAAGAGGCAAGCGGAAGCCAGGCTAGGCGAAAACGTCCACAGAGGAAGTACAACTTGAGATACGTGTTGAAGGGTCGGTGCAATTTGGAAAGGTAAGAAAGATTATCAAAGAGCGACTTTTGGCAAACTTGCAGAGACAAAAAGAACAGGGACTAGGGACCCTGAACATCACACATGTGTGCTTCAGCTCTTCTGATCCAACACCCTTTCCCCTTCTTTTCGCAACACAATGCCACTATTCGTCAGCAAATATGCTCCCCTCTCATCCTCTGGCCTTGCCTCGCAAAACACAGGCAGGGCCGGGCACAGTGGCTCACGACTGTAATCCCAGCACTTTGGGAGGCCGAGGCAGGCAGATCATGAGGTCAGGAGTTTGAGATCAGCCTGGCCAATATGACGAAACCCTGTCTCTACTAAAAATACAAAAATTAGCCAGGTCTGGTGATGCAGGCTTGTAGTCCCTGTTACTTGGGAGGCTGAGGCAGAAGAATCTACTTGAACCTGAGAGGCGGAGGTTGCAGTGAGCCAAAATGGAGCCACCATACTCCAACCTGGGCAACAGAGCAAGACTCCATCTCAAAAAAAAAAAAAAATCCCACAGTGCTGGGCACATGACTGAGGCTCTACAGAGTAACCCACTGCCATCAAAGCAGTAACTGGTGTGAAAGTGGGCTTATGATACAGACGGAGAGACGCCGTCCTTATTCAGGCACCAACATTATGCTGAGAGTCAGGGTCTCTCCTTTTCCTGAAAACAAAGGCAGTGATGAAGACAGGTTTGGAGTTTCAGGTCAACCTTGTCACCACATGAAGACTGTTTACCTCAGAATGTAACCAACATGGAAAAAGAAAACAGAGATACGTGATGGAAGGAGGGAGAGGGAGAGAGAGAGAGTCAGAGAGAGAAAGAGACCTTGATGATCTTATTTTCATTCCCCCCACCCCTGCCCCAAGGAATCCAACCACCTTAAGCTAGAGGAGCTCATGGAACCTTCGGTTAGGTGAGCCAGCTTATTCGCTGAATGATGTGTTCGAGCTTGGTCCCCGTCATTTGGACCCCAGAGAGTTCTTATGTGCATAGAGTCAACAAGTTCATCAGGACAGCAGGCGGGAAGGCCCGTGAGGTGGAAGACATTTCAGCAGTAGGTCTGCTGTGCTATTTCAAGGTCAGTGACTTCACCGAATTCTCAACTAAGATGCTTTCTACTTTGAGAACCGGAATCCAGCAAAACAGTCTTGATTATTTATTTATTTTTACCAATTCGAGTAGGAAGCGAAAAGACTATACTCTGATAATGGCAGCCCTTTGCAGGAATAATTTCCACCCCACTGTATGTGTGCATGTGTGTGGTGCCGGGACACCTCACAGAAGAAACATTAAGCATCCCTTTCCCATCAAATCAAATCGTTGATGACAACATCCTGGCAATTCCAGTACCTAAGTTTGACGTCTCCCTTTTTTTCATGCATTGGCCCATTTTACCTTTTCCCTACACCTTAAAAATCTCATTTACCTTCCACAGTCGAGTGATCAGAGAGCTCAGATTTCTTGTAAATAACCCTTAGCAATCGTTAACTCCTGCAGGAGCTGAACAAAAATAAGGAGAGCATTTCACTGTAGCCATAGAACATTTCATTTGCCCATGCATGTTGTGAGTTTAGACGTTCACCTGCATATTTATCAGACAAAATTCAAACGAAGCAGGCAGAACTGTTCGCTATTCCACCTATATCACCCTGACTAGACATTGAAAATGTTTAGTCTTAGCAGAGAATATTCTAACTCAAAATGAATGTCCACCAGAGGGCAGACGTGTTACCTTTATTAGGTTTGGAACTCTCAGTTTTGAATTCTGAACTCTTTTGAGTCAGACTTCTGCAAAGAGCTCCTTCCTAGGTGCCGTTATCTTTTTTGTTTTATTGTCTGCAGTATAATGAACCCTGTAACTCATGCCACGTGAATAAAAGGACTGCACGATCGTTTCTTTATGGTTATTTTGGCACTGGTAAGGGTAGTTCAGAAGATTAATATTTTCAACCAAGAATAAGTAAATATAAAAATAATAATGATAATCAGTTGTCATTTATTAAGCACTTACTGTATGTAAAGTCCTTCATTCATCATTTTAGATGATCTTATTCTATCTTCAGGGTAATCTGGTCAGGTGGGTATTAATACTATTATCGCCATTTAACAACTGGGGAAGCTGAGGCTTGGATATTTCATTAATTTATCTGAGATGACATAGCTAAGCTGTGAATGACAATACCATAGTCATGCCTCAAAGAATCAGAATCCAAATGCTTAAGTTAAAACAAAAGTGTTTTATATAATATTAAATATGCATATAACAATAATATGCCATTTCATATTGAGACCTACTGAACTGTATACTTCCCCCCACACTTTACTTATGATCCTTTTAATGAAAAATTCAACTTTGTAGGGCTCTGTGATTTCTAACATGGTATTTAGCATTATGCAGAAGTAAGCTTTTCAAGTACACTGACAGTCTTCTTGTAATGAGCTCCACTGAGTGTGTTTACAAGCAATTAAAATATTTCCATATAGGCCAGGCACAGCGGCTCACACTAGCACTTTGGGAGGCTGAGGGGGGTAGATCACCAGAGGTCAGGAGTTCGAGAGCGCCAGGCCAAATAGCAAAACTCTGTCTCTACTTAAAAAAAAAAAAAAAATTAACCAGGTGTAGTGGTGCACACCTGTAGTCCCAGCTACTTGGGAGGCTGAGGCATGAGAATCACTTGAACCTGAGAGGCAGAGGTTGCAGTGGGCCAAGACAGCACCACTGCACTCCAGCCTGGGCAACGAAGCAAGACTTCATCTCAAAAACAAAAAGCAAAAAACAAACAAACACCACCAATATAACAATGCAAAAAGGAACTTCGTGGAAAACATCACATCTAACTAATATATATATATTGGAAATGTAACATTCCTCCGGATACAAAAGGGTATACAAAGAACAATCCTATCACTTGAAGAGTTAGCTTTCAGAAATCTAGTTTAATTTATATTTATTTATAGTATTATCAGGCTTATGATATTTTTTAAAATCTAGTAATTGACATTAAATATAATTCAAAGACCCAGAAGTACAAATATCTGCCTAATTTTGCATATGTAGACTAATGTCAAAGCAAACAATTCCTTCTGTAGTGTATAGTGTTTGGATGATGATTAATATCACAAAATGTATGGTCACAGAATATAAAACACAATAAAAGAGGCAACATTGAGTACAGCATGAGGACTAAAGTTAAAAAAATTATATCAGTAATTTTTGTTAAATAAGTAGATTTCAACTACTCTTGTCACAAAAATGTAACTCTGTGACGATAAATATGTTAATCTGCTTCTCTGTTATTACCACTTTACTATATGTGTCCCATAACATCATATTGTAAACCTCAAATACACACAATAATAAAACATAGAGGCAACATCTGACAACCAGAAATTGAACCTCTTATTTCCTCCGTACATGAGCCTTTCTAATTATTCCCCTTGCATTTAATTAAGGTTAGGCAAAAAATATTCCTTCAGGTACACATCGCTTTATAAATACTGAAGATGCAGGTGACAATGCCAGACTGACCTGGCATCTTTACAAATCAGTGGTTTTACAATTTATGTAAAAATATGATATACTGAAACATTTTGGAAAGAACAAATAATAATAACCAGTAAAGTCTCTGCCATCTTGAAGCTGACATCAAGAGACTTCTCAGGCTTACAGAACACCCAACATTTGTATGAAAATCCCATTGTCAACGAACAACAAATGAACATCCAAAACAAGTAAAACCAGAAAAGAAAACTCCATGATTTATCTGATTTGTCAAGTCCTGGAACCTTTTAGCTACTAAGGTATTTAGTATAACCAAGGGCTATAACAACAAAGAACGTACCAACTGTTTATACTCAAACAGGATTCCTTTGTGCAAAATGAAATTCCCAGATGAAATGTAACATGCTCCCAAAAGCTGTTCATCTTTTAACATTTCTCAAAACGGAAGTGTCTTGACACACATTCTCTGGTCTTTACCTCCTCCCCAAAGTAATGTACAAAACGCTCTATTTGTATTTTGGCCAGGTGAGTTCCCTTCGCCTGGTTCCAGTCTCATCACTTCCAGAAATTATCTTTTCAGCCAAAAGGCATCCCATTCTAGGTATCTACTTATACGGCATCCCTTCCTTCAGGGCTCTGTCTAAAGGGTGATTCAGAATTAATCTTCTCTGGGTCTCATTTCATCTAGAGTTATTGCTGTGGCTCAAAAGTACGTTGTGGGATGGGCGCAGTGGTTTACGCCTGCAATCCAGCACTTTGGGAGGGTGAGGCAGGTGGATCACCCAAGGTCAGGATTTAAGACCGGCCTGGCCAACCTGGCGAAACCCCGTCTCTACTAAAAATACAAAAATTAGCCTGGCATGGTGGTTCATGCCTGTAATTCCAGCTACTCATTTGGCTGAGGCAGGAGAATTGCTTGAACCTGGGAGGTGGAGGCTGCAAGGAGCCGAGATCATGTCACTGCACTTTAGCCTGGGCGATAGAGCAAGACTCCATCACACACACACACACACACACACACACACACACACACACACATACACAAAAGCACATTGTATGTGCATTCTCCTCCATTTGTTGTTTATAAACATCTTATAACACGCAACATTATGAACTTTCTTTGGGGCTTGAATTTCTCCCTTGAGCTTTTCTTTCCTCGGAAACACCGTTAGCACTGTTCTTGGGTGAAGAACAACTTTCTGCACCATTTCACTGGGAGTGATCTATGTTTCACTGGCCCTGCATTTCCTTCCTTAAGCAGATAATAGTTGTCACTTTTTATATAGATGCACCACCCACTTAAAAATCAAGCCACGAGTATGCCTGGCACTTCCCGTTAAAATACAGAAATCTGGGCCCGGCGTGGCAGCTCACAACTGTAATCCCAGCACTTTGGGAGGCAGAAGCAGGTGGATCACAGGAGGCCAGGAGTTTGAGACCGGCCTGCCAACATAGTGAAACCTGGTCTCTACTAAAAATACAAGAATTAGGTGGGTGGAATGGTGTGCCTGTAATCCCAGCTACTAGGGAGGCTGACACAAGTGAATTGCTTGAACCTGGAAGGCGGAAGTTGCAGTGAGTTGAGATCATGCCACTGCACTGCAGCCTGCGAGACACAGTGAGGCCCAGTCTCCAAAACTAAACAAATAAAAATACAGAAATCCTGTTCTTTGGAAATGTGCACTGTGTGCATCTGACATTCATGAAAAAGGCGTTTTCTTTTCTATAACGCTTTTGCAGCTAATGCTGGTTAATAATGGAGAAAAAATGTCCGACTTTCAAAAATAAGTACCCTTAATTGGCTGTGAAGGACTGAGAGGGTTTCCAGCCCCTGCAGCTTCTGAAAGTTTATTTGGCTGGAAAGCATGTACTCTGACACCTCCTTTAGTTCAACCTACTCAAAGTTTGTTCCTAGTGATTAGGGGGCTGGTTAGATGCTTCCCAAAGGAAAAATATCTGTTGGTAAGAGTAACACAGAGCATGGCAATTTCAATCTTGGAGCAAGACAGAAACGAGAAGCTCAGTTTCTCCAAATGTAACCCAGGCGTGTGTAGAGGACAATGACTTTTTCTGGGCAGGATAGAAGCAATCAGCTCCAGCTCCTTCAAAGGGGCTCTACTGCCCTAAATGATGTTGGGCATTTGTCATTTGAAAGTCACCGGGGAGGGAAGCAGATGACATGCAATTCCTTTCCAGACATATTTCCTGAGTGTTTATGTTTGGACATGGATGTTAAATTCTATGAGGTTTTCTCTGCAGGACACAACCCCTGCTTCCCTTGTGTGGGCTATTTTGTTAATCAGTTGCCCCAGTCAATGCGATGGAGAGAGAGTAAGAGAGTAAGATGATTTACTGATGAAGTAATCAATGCTTTTTTTTTTTTTTTTTTTTTTTAAGACACAGTCTCACTCTGTCACCCAGGTTGGAGTGCAGTGGCACGATCTTGGTTCACTGCAACCTTTGCCTCCCAGGCTCAAGCGATTCTCCTGCCTCAACCTCCTGAGTAGCTGGGATTACAGGCGTGCATCACCAGGCCCAGCTAATTTTGGTATTTTTAGTAGAGATGTGGTTTCACCATGTTGGCCAGGTTGGTCTCGAACTCCTGACCTCAGGTGATCTGCCCGCCTCGGCCTCGCCAAGTGCTGGGATGACAAGCAGGAGCCGCTGTGCCCAGCCAGTGATCACTTCTCCATTCTTTTATTTAACAATTGTTTATTAAGGCCAGATCAAAGGGCAGGGCTGCAGAACAAAGCTAGGAAACGCCCTTGTGCTCATGGAGCTTGAATTCCGTTGCTGATAGAAAGCAGGAGAGACATAGGACACAAATGAATAAGGGCTAAATGTTCTAGTCATGATAAAGCAGGATCATGTGCGGAGAGCGATGAGGGCAATCACAGAGAAGGCTGTCTGAGGAAAGGACACTTGAGATTAAGGCATTCATGGGACAGCAGAGCTGATCTTGAGAGGATCGAGAGACATCAGCAAGTGCAAAGGCCCAAGACAATGGAATAAGGTTGGCTCCCAGAGGAATGACTGCAGTTGCAGAAGGCAAGATGGGAGTGATGCCAGGAACCAGGTTATGGAGAGCCTTGCAAACAAGAATGAGGACTTCCAGCTTTGTTCTCACAGAACCATTGTGTGATAAAGCCACTGGGAAGAGACAGGAAAGGATGCGTGCATTTAAAGCATCACTCGGGCTGGATGGAGGAGAATCTAGATGTAGGAGCTGTTTATAAGGCTCTGGTAGTAGTGTCTCAAAGATGACGGTGTTTGCCCAGGGTGGTGGTGCTGGAGGTGCCAAGAGGTAAGCAAGCTCCAGACACAAAAGGGAAGTGAAGCACCAAGATTGACTTCCCTTTTTTGGGCGAGTATATTTTCGCTGCTCTTGTCACAGAAAAAAATGTTTGTGAGATGATAAATATGTTAATCTGCTTCTCTATCATAACCACTTTACTATCTATATGTATCCCATAATATCATGTTGTATACACATCAAATAAACACATTAAGAAGAAAACAGAGGCAACGTTTGACAGCCAGAAGTCGGACCTCTTACTTCCTCCCTAAATTGGCACAACTTTTACAATGATTCCCCTTGCATTTAATTAAGGTTAGGAAAAAATATTCCTGCAGGTACACATTACCTTCTAAACCCTGTAGATTTTGGTTAAGATGTCAGACTGGCCTGGCATTTTTATGTATCAGTAAATGCATAAGCATCTTCAATGAAGGCAAGAACAATCACAGGTATCTTCTCTTGACCTGTGGTGGGAAGTGGTGTCAGTCAGTCTCAGGTTCCCTTGGGAAGCACCAGGCTACTATGTCCCACAGTGATTATAGCACCTTAGATGAGCAAAAGGAAAGAGTAGCACAAGTTTTAGCAGATACTGATTTAATACTGGATATCTTCTTCTTGGCACTTTGGAGGAGAAATGTTACTTTGTATGCCTACTTCAAGTCAGTCTTCTGTCATTTTTGTACGTGTGGGCAACGGGTGGAACCAAATCACATCCCTGCAAAATCTTTAAGGAAACACAGAATGAAGCTGCAAAAAATTAAAGTTAAGAGCACATTCACTGTACTTAGTTCTTGATAGTAACATGACATTTCCTCATCTGTCTGATACATGGGAAAGTCAATGGACAGAGTGAAAAAAAGCAGGAGGGGAAGGCAAACTTTCCTCCATTCAACAAGTCTTCATTGGGTTCTCCATATATGGCAGATGCTGTGCTGTGTGCACTAGAACTGGACGGCTTCTGCCTTCAAGCACTTGCAGTTCTCTAGCGAACACAAATGTCCTCAAACAATGCCCATGGTAAAATTAAAATCACTATTCCAAGCACTAAGAAGAGAGGAACTTGTCTCCCCAAAAACCTATGACAGAGGCTGTGTGCAGTGGCTCACGCCTGTAATCCCAGCACCTTGGGAGGCCAAGGCCGGCGGATCACGAGGTCAGGAATTCGAGACCAACTTGGCCAACATGGTGAAACCCCCTCTCTAAAAATAAAAAATTAGCCCAGTGTGGTGACATGTGTCTATAGATCCAGCTACTTGGGAGGCTGAGGCAGAAGAGTCGCTTGAACCTGGGAGATGGAGGTTGCAGCGAGCTGAGATCATGCCACTGTACTCCAGCCTGGGTGACAGAATGAGACTCCATCTCAAAAATAAAAAATCAGCCGGGCGTGGTGGTGGGTGCCTGTAATCTCAGCTCCTCGGGAGGCTGAAGCAGGAGAATCGTTTGAACCCAGGAGGTAGAGATTGCAATGAGCCGAGAGTGCGCCACTGCACTCCAGCCTGGGCAACAGAGGGAGACTGTCTCCAAACACACAAACAAACAAACAAAAAACAAAAAACCTATGACAGAGAAATTTCACCAAGTCAGAAAAGGCTAGAAAACCAACTTCACTTTTAATAGGCACCTAAGTCAATTCTCTCTCAGAATTCAAGTTCCCAGACATGCCCTCTCCCCAGTTTCCCAGAGCAATATAATTGTAGAGAACATAGTATTTAAATGCAGAAAATTGGACCATTTACTTCTGTCACACACACAGTAAAATGTCTTCAGGTAAGCTCCTCAAGACAGGGACTTTGGTCTGACTTTTTATCTGTCATCCGCAATGCCTAACTCATCGGCGCTGCTCAATAAACATTTGCTTAACGAAACTAACAATTTAAAAGAAAGTCAAAAACGCCACTCCATTTGCTAGAACATTACAGCTAAAATGACAGTAAGTTTCACTGAAAGGTAATCATGTATAAGTATTCCAATAAAATTCAAATCTGAGTTTCATATAAAAATCAAATGAGATTCTTTATGCGTGAAAATCAAAGGAGGCCTCATAGGCACGGTGAGACTGGTAGGGGCTGCCATTATTTTCGTCACTGTGGACTAACAAGCTGAACCCCACTGAACTTCTGAGATGGAACTAAACAGCCCTGCTCACAATATCTGATTGCTGTAGGTGCATCACCTGTGATGCAGAACGTTCACTTCCGTCCACCCACTTTCAGCAAAATACTGATTCAGATACGTCCAGGGCCCCGCCAGCCAGCTGCAGACATCGCATTCTTCAGATCAGCATCGTGTCTGATACCTAGTGACTAAAGTGGACATCATTGTTGGTTGCCCAGAAGCCACTCCACTTTCACTTTGTAAAAGCGTCCTGGTTTTACCTGGGGGAATTTCCCCACTCCTAGTTTCCATGTGGTTTGGAGATGGCTTGCTGTATCATTATCCTCCAGCTTCAAATGTGGTCACATGACCAGGTTCAGCCAATTAGTATATCCCATCTCTCTACTCATAGTAATTAGTTTAGGAATCAACATACGACTTAAATCCATCCAATAGGATCTAATCTTGGTGCTTTCAACTCTTGGAAAAAAGGGAGCTTTCTTTTCACTGGAGTTCACAAAGATGACGGGACATAAGTCTGACATTGCTGACAATTATCTTAGCAAAATCCACTTGGCAAGAAACATAACACAATGGAGAGCAGAGTTACATAAGCCTATAACTTATTTAAACCTATAAATCCAATTTTGCATCATATAATTGCAATATAATTATGTATGCATTTTACATATATATATATATATAAAACATGTATTTTATATATGCATATAAATTAAACCTAGACATTAAGCTTACAAATAAACTTCTTTGGCTTAAGTCAGTCGTGGCTGGGTATTTAGTATTTTCAAATAAGAGTCCAAAAATAGAAAGACAAATGGTAAAAGGCATATAGTCCTGGCAGAATAGGATTACTACAGTTAGGAAATAAAAATACAGAAAGTCTAGCTAAATTTGCACTTCAGATAAACAACTAAAATGACTGCTGTAAGTATGCCCTCATGAAATATTTAGGCCATACTGATACTAAGGAAAAATATTCATTGACTCTCTGAAATTTAAATTTAGCTGGGCATCCTGTATTGTATCTGGCAACCATTTGCCCAGAGAAGTAGGGACCTGGTTCTGGGCTTACCTTGGCCACGTGTTTGCTATGCACACTGAAAGCTGTATCATCACCTCTACATTTACGTCTCCTTTATTTGTACACTTTAAAGGGAACATAAATAAATGAAATCATAAAACATATTAAATTTATTTTCATAAATGATTTATAAAATGATTTATTTATATTAGAGGCATGGTGGCTCACACCTCTAATCCCAGCACTTTGGGAGGCCATGGTGGGAAGATCACTTGAGGCTGGGAGTTAGAGAGCAGCCTGGACAACATAGCAAGACCCCATCTCTACAAGAAATGAGAAAAACAATTAGTCACTGCCCACGTATAGTCCCAGCGACTTGGGAGACAAAGGTGGGAGGATCATTTGGGTCCAGGAATTCAGGGCTACAGTGAACCATAATCATGCCTCTGTTGTCCACTCTGGGTGACAGAAGGAGACCCTGTCTCTTGAAATAATAAGAAATAAAACACATTTAAATAAATCTATTATACAGACCACCCATTTCAGCAAGAATGCTCAGTTATGAGTAACATAAGAGCTCCCAATGGACTGAAATAAGCATGTCTCTGGTTTCACCCATGCTACCACACAAGGAGGGAGAACAACTCAGGTCAGTGGCAGAGTCGGCCACTGGGAAGTGGGGAGGGAAGTCCTCTTGGATCCCCCCACAACCCCCAGTATTGTCCCACAGGTGTTTGCCCACCTCTTCTCACTGTTACATGTTGGACTCAACAGCTGCCCACACAACTGTGTCAAAAGAAAGAAAATAAGCATTCTCTTTTCTATAGCTCTTTGAAGATCAAGAAACCCTCTCAAAGGCATGCCCCATTTGAGCTCTTCACATACATGGGCATGTTCATCTAAGACAAATCACTGGCGAGGAAATTTTTTTTTTTTTTTTTTTTTTTTTTTTTTTTTGAGACGGAGCTTGCTCTGTCGCCCAGGCTGGAGGGCAGGGCCAGATCTAGCTCACTGCAAGCCTCGCCTCCCGGGTTTACGCCATCTCCTGCCTCAGCTCCGAGTAAGCGGAACTATAGGCCGCCAACCTCGCCCCGCTAGTTTTTTGTATTTTTTTAGTAGAGGTGGGTTCACCGTGTTAACCAGGAGGTCGATCTCCTGACCTCGTGATCCATCCGTCTCGCCTCCCAAAGTGCTGGGATTACAGGCTTGACCACCGCACCTGGCCCAGAAATGTTTTATTATTGGTCAGAGCATTTGACGATCAGTCAAAGCCAACCATGATTCACTCGGTGGGGCTAGAAAAGGCCGCTATGAAACAAATGGCTTCCCAATCCTTTAACAAAATCAATGTTCCGTTAGCTGTGGGGGAAGCAGCAGAGGTAACTGTGAGGTAGGTGACGGACAGTGTCTGCATATTCCTGCGTTAGTTCATGTGTGCTAAGAGGTCACAGAAACCTCTATTAGGAAAAACATATATGGATGCTGATTCTTAAAAATGTTTTAGAAAACTGGATGGAATAAAGAAATGAACATGAATCCTAGCTAAACAAAGGGCTGGGCTGAAATCCTACTGGGGTTCTGTGGCTTCAGGCGGATCCCCTCATTTTTCTCTGCCCCAGTCTCCTATGTTACAAAACAAGAAACAGAGTTCCTAACTCACGAAGAGTGGGGAGGATTAATGATACCCTACAGGTTAAGCACTTATCAGAGTGCCTGGCATAAAATGCATTTCAAATGTCAGGTGCTGATACCATCTTGAAATGCTCAGCAAAAGACATAATTAAAAAGACTCTCACCAGAGTGAAAAATAAAGTGGGTTCTTTTAAACTTTAAATATAAGTGAGTTCCAAAAAAAAAACACTGCCACAGCAGAGTCCCACACGGAAGCCTCCGCTGTTAGCCACCTGCCGTCCTCCCATCAGGCTCCATGGGGACCACTTCAAGGAGTCTGAGTCGGGGTCATTGTACTCAGAGTTAAGAGTTGGTGGGATAGAAAGTCGGCCCATAATGATTTGCTTTGAGACCTTGATGTCATTTACATAGGCCACTGCGCAGCCAGCAGATGGCAACGCCTTCTGGTCACTACCGACGTGGGACATTTCTTAACCAGTAACCTGGAGGTTAAAAGCTCCTTCTCCCATTACCAAGTCCTTGAAGTGGTTTACATGAACAGGGGGAAAATCTACCTTCTGGATCATAAAACACATGCTGTACATCTCGAGGTTTCTACTTACTCAACAGATGGCCCTTCTAGTGTCACTCTGTTTCTAAATCTGTGGGCCAGGCTGCCCTGATGTGTTCCTCAATCGTGCACAGCTCCACGGCACTAAACACTGAACTGCACTGTTGTCTTTTGTTTTATTAGGAAATCACCATTCCATGTCTCAGTCTCCTAGGGCTTGTCTCCTGGATGCTCCAGAGGAACAAGCAGCAGATTGTAATGTCCAAAGTCGTCACTGGGCAGGACTCACTCCGGACTACCTTTTCCTTTTTTAAATACGTACAATGGATTTTATTCTATATAGAAAATGCATACAGAAACACTAAACAAAAGAAGTTCCAGAACAGAATTGAAACTATGCAGCATTCCCACTTCCCCAATAAAATTTACATAATTGACCTTTGTTAGCAAAATTTTCAACAATGGAAATATTGAGAATACTCAGCAAAACAAAAAAGAAAACCATTTTGAATATTAAATATAAAATATAGTTGCTTGCTAATTGAATTCTTTTTTAACTATGGAAACACACAATTGCTTCTTATTACCCTTTCTTTTTTTTTATGTTGTTTTCTATTTGTTCTTATATTCAAATGAACAGGCTATTTTCAAATTAACACACAGTACGACCTGCAGTCACATTAATAATGAGAAAGACGCTTACCTTCCAGACATTTCAAATTTCCTAAAACATTCATTAACTAATACTTTCTTTGCTCAACCCCGCATCCCATTTCTTCTTTGCATTCATATTCATTCCCTTAGTTTCCCCGCTTCTGATTCCAACACCAAGAGGAGATTCCCGTTCCAAGAAAATAAACAGCAATAATGCCTGAGATTTAGATCATTTCATCATCTTCATCACCACTGGATCCCACCCCCCTTATTCCTACCTTACCTCAAAGATCTTCCAGGAAAAAAAAAATATACGTATATGATAATAGATTCACTACCCGGCTTATTCAGATACAATACTCTGCCTGCATCATAGTTGTTTTACAGTTACAATGCCTATGTGGCATACAATACCCTGATCTAGAACTATCAACATAGAAAATACTTATTCATAACCTTGCTTATACCATTATCTTTATATTAGGTTGGTGCAAAAGTAATTGCAATCTTTGTCATTACCTTTAAAAGCAAAAACCGTAATTACTTTTACACCAACCTAATAACCTTGTAAGGCAAATAATGTGACAGTTGCCCATTTTGCAGATGACCAAGTTGAGGCTGAGAGATAACTGGCTTGCATGATATTACAGGCTTAGTAAGTGTCAGCATGAGATTATGACACAGGACCATCGATTTCAAAACCCTTGCTGTGTGAATCACCAGGCTATGCCAATGGAGGTTTCCATGAGGTCTGGACTTATCCTGATTTTGAACCCACAGCCTCTATTCATACCAGATATAACTCTACCCTTTGTTTTGTTGTGATGTTCTTGACATACTGTATTTGATAAAATTAGAATGAAGTCACCTTACCTCAAGAATGGAAAACCAAACATCATATGTTCTCACTCATAAGTGACAGTTAAGCAATGAGAATGCGAAGCCCTAAGAATGATATAATGGGCCAGGCACGGTGGCTCACACCTGTAATCCCAGCACTTTGGGAGGACGAGGTGGACGGATCACCTGAGGTCAGGAGTTCGAGGCCAGCCTGGCCAAGATGGTGAAACTCTGTCTCTACTAAAAATACAAAAATTAGCCAGGCATGGTGGTGGCACCTGTAATCCCAACTACTAGGAAGGCTGAGACAGGAGAATCGCTTGAACCCGGGAGGCAGAGGTTGAAGTGAGCCGAGATCGTACCACTGTACTTCAGCCTGGGCAACAGAGGGAGACTCCATACCAAGGCAGGGGCGGGGGGCGGGGAAGATACAATGAAGTTTGGAGACTTGGGGGAAGGGGTGGGACAGGGTGAGGAATAAAAGACTACAAATTGGGTTCAGGGTATACTCTTGGGTGACAGGTGCACCAAAATCTCAGAAGTCACCACTCAAGAACTTACTCATGTAACCAAACACCACTTGTTCCCCCAAAACCTATGGAAATAAAAAAGATATAAAANAACTATGCCCCTTTTAAGAGAGATATTCAAATCCTCATAAAACAGGAAACAGGCCTAGATCCAGAACCTAAATTGCAACAAGGGTGGCACTGAGCTAACTCTTAAAACCAGCCACTTATTTCCTCTCTGTGTTTCCTTATCAGCTCATGAGACTTCAATGCTCCTCTCTCTTTGTTCAGGAAAGGTCTCTGTTTCTCTCATCTCTAAGAGGGCATTTTTTGGGACAGATGTTCAGGAATAGGAGCTCTCTGGGGTCTGTTTTCTGCTGAGAAAACATGGTTCACCTTGAGTTACGGGTCTGTGGGCCCACATGGAAGATGTGGTCCACATATCATAAATGATTTGAAGGTGGGAGAGCCATGGATAGCAGACATTGCTTAGCAATTTTCAATCAAGCGCTTGTAGTAATGTTTCTAGGGTAATTAGATTCATGACCTGCCACAGGGAACAATTTCTTCCACTAACTTATCTGGACTACAGATACAAGCATAAACACTCCAGTGGGGCCTCTAAATTCTGACCCAAACTTGAGCTGATCCGACTTTCATCTCATGCCAGCAGCTGCTTTCTGAATTATGGCAGCTTTCCTGCTTCTACCTTGAAGTAAACAGGCCTCTGGGAGTTTCAACAGCCACTTAAGACTTTTCTATGCATATTTGGACGAAGCAAACAGCAGCTAGTTAAAAAGAGAGAGAGAGAAAGAGAGCAGGAGAAAAGATGAGGGGGTGGGAGGAATAGAGAGAGAGAAAGAACTAAGCTGTCCTCAGCTTCTTGCTCCTATAAATAAATTATCAAAGCCTCTATTAATTATGTTATTCCATTGGATCGACTCAGACAATATTATGCCAGCATATATTTTACATTTTAATATGACACAGGATTGTATTAGTGTATTCCATCAGCTTTGATGAATACCTAGATCTTCAGGGTGTTTTTTTTTTTTTTTTCCTGGCCAATAAAGGAAAACCATAAAGGATATTACAAATTTAAATAAGTGTGGGAAGTGTGAAAATCATTTAGAAACCCAAGGAATGGCTATTCACATTGCAAGAGTAGTTCATTCGTGTTCAGCTATTCAGTTGTCTATATTAAAGCTTCTTTTTTCTGCTTTTAAGCAAGCAACATCTATACCATCTTAATAATGCTCTTCAAGGATTTCAAGACACAGTTCAGCCAAGCTGCAAAAGAACCATTAAATGCAGAGATACCTCGTTAGTTCTCCCCCTTACTACTCAACACAGGCAAAGAAAGAAACGAGACCTGAAACGCAAACGTATTCTTCACTCTCCCATATCCACACTGTGTGGTTTTCCTGGCACACAGCAGTGCCTGTATAGCCTCATTAACGCCCCCTCCCCTTGTAACAAACAAATTCGTTTCAATTAGGATTGTGATATTTGGGCTGTAATCTATTAAATGCATGAAGATGAAGAACGACATAAAAGACGGAGTATGGGCCAGTTGCGGTGGCTCATTCCTATAATCCCAGCACTTTGGGAGGCCGAGGCAGGTGGATAACCCGAAGTCAGGAGTTCGACACCAGCCTGGCCAATACGGTGAAACCCCATCTCTACAAAAAATGCAAAAATTAGCCGGGTGTGGTGGTACGTGCCTGTAATCCTAGCTACTTGGGAAGCTGAGGCAGGAGAATTGCTTGAACCCGGGAGGCAGAGGTTGCAGTGAGCCAAGATTGTGCTACTGCACTCCAGGCTGGGTGACAGAGCAAGACTCCATCTCGAGAGAAAAACAAAACAAAACAAACTAATTATGCAACAGCAATGCAATTCCTGAAAACAAATGGTGTCGGGGTTCCTTAAGCCTGGCCACAAACTTGGGAGAACACCCCAAATAGATGTCCACCTCCTCTTCTATATACAGGAAGAGTATAGGAGGAAAGGAGATTCAGCTAATATGTATTTATGGAGGGATGATGAATAAGGAAACCATAGTAATAGTCCTGCCCTCCAGAGCCAACCTTCTAGTGGGATCTTGTAGACTTCATAGAAGATTCTCCTTTCTGAATCTGTAAGGAAGAAGGACCCATCCTGGAGAACAGCAGCATCATCTAAGCTGGGAGAAAAGAGATCAAGGGGCTAGCACAAATGTAGGGAGGCCGAGGTGGCAATCAATGAGTTGCCGGAAAATGCAAATAATTCAGCTGCACATCAAGACAACCTAACATGGTGCAAATGGTCTCAGGTGAGGAAAACTGACTCATTCATTCATTCAAGAAATATGTGGAGGCTTCTGATGTCCCACGCACAACATCTAAGCTTTTTTTTTTTTTTTTTTTTTTTTTTGAGGTGGAGTCTCCGTCGCCCAGGGCTCCAGTGCAGCTGGCCGGATCTCCAGCTGACTGCAACCCTCGCCTCCTGGGTTTAACGGCCATTCTCCCTGCCTCAACCTCACCCGAGTAGTATGGGGCATACCAGCGCCCGCCACTCGCGGCTAGTTTTTTGTAGTTCTTTAGTAAAGAGACAGGGTTCACCGTGTTAGCTCAAGGAATGGTCTTCGATCTCCTGACCGTCGTGATTCCGCGCCCATCTCGGCCTTCCAAGTGTGGGATTGTCACACGGCCTTGCAGCCCACGCTTGAGCCACCGCACCCGGCCACAAATCTAGCTCTTAGGGATAGAGAGATAAACAAGACCGAGTCCCCAGCTCTCATGCAGTTGAGAGTCGACTGGTGGAAAGAAGAAGGGAAAAGATCAACAGAACCATCGATGAGATAATTTCCATGAGTGTGTCATGCTGTGGGTGAAATAAACAGAATAGGCAGAGAAAATAAAGGGGGACAGGAGTAACACCTCTCTGCAATGGTGGCCTTGCAAGAACTAGCATTCATTTGGCTCATTGGAGAAGGAAAAAAATAGAGAACAGAGCTGGTCAATATAGGCACTAATTTTATCTTTTTTTTATTATTATTATTACTATACTTTAAGTTCTAGGGTACAAGTGCATAATGTGCAGGGGATCATAAATCATGCTGCTATAAAGACACATGCACACGTATGTTTACTGCGGCACTATTCACAATAGCAAAGACTTGGAATCAACCCAAATGTCCATCAGTGACAGACTGGATTAAGAAAATGTGGCACATATACACCATGGAATACTATGCAGCCATAAAAAAGGATGAGTTTGTGTCCTTTGTAGGGACATGGATGCTGCTGGAAACCATCATTCTTTTTTTTTTTTTTTTTTTAATGGAAAAGAGAAAGGAAAGAATTTCCAGAAGTAGAGCTCCCCTTCCCACCTGGGCACTGCTGTTTACACAGGCCTTGAGATGGATCCTCACAACTTCAGCTCCTCTCTCCTGGTTCTCTGCCAGCCCCTTTAAAGTATGAATCAATGATGGTTCTCACTCTGGGTAAAAGTCATAAACATCTGGGTAAACTTCCTGGGGATTCTGTCAATCCAAAATTGAGGACCTCAGGTGCACACAGACCTCAAGGTCCTCTTTCCAACCCTCTCTGGTCTCACCATAGGCTTCCTCTCAGCATCACCTCCAGCAGCTGTGAGCTCTAGGCTGCTAACATCTCATAATCCCCTACGACCAAAAGTCACGATTTTTCATGACCTACCATCCCAACATCTGACCCCACAGTGGCAGAACTGCACTCTACATCTGCTGAATCGACAGAGGGAATGCAGACATTCCAGGAGCTCTGATTTTGAATGTCCGTGATCCCCTAAGAGTTTAACGTATTTTCTCACCTCCATCTGAATCAGTTACTGTTCAGTAAGCCTTTTGTTCAGGGCACATTTGTATAGCAATTTATAGTTGGCAAACCACTTTCATGAAGATTCACATTTTACCAAGCTAGTAGGCCATAAATGTTCTCCAAATAAGTTCTATCCTCCCAGCACTGCTGAAGTGCAAGTAAGAGAATCAAATATCGTTCTCCAGTCTTAAAGGTAATGAACAGATAACCTGCTTCTCTTCTGGGGCTGGCTGGATAGAATAAAGTGTCAGCATTCTACATTTTGCCTAACCCAGGAGAGCAGCAAGACACAGCTATTCAAACCTGAAAGAAAAAGACCCAATGCATCAATGTGTATCTAGCACCTACCTCATCTAAGGGATGCTCACAGGCACCTTAACTCTCATCCAATCAGCACCAGCTGCTGAATTTCTGGGTCCCGATGCAAAAATGAAAATGCACATCCCATCACTGAACAATTATTAAGAATTTCAAGATGGTAAAAGCAAAGCATTAAAGCAAACATGGGTACTTCTAAGAACAGACACCTGTGCCTCTGCACCGAATCCTCCTAGCAAAACTTCAAACTTCCTCATTTTACATGGGAGGCAAGAGTAAGTAACTTGTCCAGGGACACACAGCTGGTAAAGGGATCAACGGACATTCAAGCCCAAAGTACACCTGGTCTATTTACTGGCAACACAAGAAGCCACACACATGTGCGTGTGCACGCGCGCACACACACACACATACACACACACACACACACACACACACAACTTAATTGATTTCACTCCAAAAATTAAGGAGGCCCCCAAAGCACCTAACAAAATGAGAAACCTTAATGACTTCATGCCCTTTAGAACTGCTAAGTATTTGTTTGCATTTCATTAAATTTGCAAAGTAAAACTTGATTTAAAATTCCAAGGCTCCATTTCAATGATCTGCATTTGGGGCTTCGATGAGATGGTTGAACAAATGAGGTGTGAGGCCCCTTTTCTTTTTTTTTTTTTTTTTCCTACCTTGTGAGCCTTGGAATATTTTAATGAAAAAATTTCATGGCACATGAATCATTACGTGGTGGGGAGTGGGGGGAAATACTAAAACCTGATTGCATTATTGAATTCTAAAACTCCTCCAGATTAGATGAAACTACTTCAGATCTCTAGGGACAACATCCCAACTCAGCCCTTGTGGTTTTAATTGACAGGCAATCTTTCTCACTATCAGATAAAGCAAAGCATGGCAAATGAACTTTACTGTGGATCTCTCCAGCTTTTTTCTAGCTGGGTCCCCCATGCTAACTGTGTTCTGCCCATTCTACATTACCAGCATTTTAGAGAACGTAGTCACTCGGTGAGGTAGCCTTATTCAAAAGGCATTCATCTACCACGTAGGTGCCAGTCAAGTGGCTCTTGTTGGTCCTAATTTGATAAGGTTTTCCTGCCTTGAAGGTGGTGAGATTCAGCCTGAGACTCAAAGACGAGTGAGCCATCCATGCCAGTAGCTGGGGCATGAGTGTGTTCCAGGAGGTGGGAGCAGGACAAAATTCTAAGACTAGAATGAGCTTGAGGAATTTCAGAAATAGAAAACCAAAGCAAAATGAACAAGGAAGTACAACCAGCACATTGGCAATTTGTCTCACTCTGTCGCCCAGGCTGGAGTGCAGTGGCACTATCTTGACTCACTTCAACCTCCACCTCCCAGGTTCAAGCAATTCCCCTGCCTCAGCCTCCCAAGTAGCTGGGATTACAGGTACATGCCACCACACTCAGCTAATTTCTCTATTTTAGTAGAGACGGGTTTCACCATGTTGGCCAGGCTGGTGTCGAACTCCTGACCTCAGGTGATCCACCCGCCTTGGCCTCCCAAAGTACAGGGATTACAGGTGTGAGCCAGCAGGCCCAGCCTACACCGCCAGTTTAGAAACCAAACTTTGGCTTCTGCCAAAGGGACGGTCTGAGAACGGCAGGCGTGGGTCAGGAAGATCAATGTAAGAGAAGGCTGTAGGAGACCCTTGAGAGCTGGGACTGAAGGCAAGGTCATAGCAATGGAGATCACCAGAAGTGGGGGGATTTGATTCTGCATTTTGCAGAATGCTAACCCAGCCTGGGTGCTTGGGACTGGATCTGTACGGGAAAGGCTTGTGTTAGGTCACAGCTTGGGATCGGAGAAAAGCAACACTGGCCTGTACTTGTGAGAACACAGAATGGTAAGGAAGGAAGAGTCTGAAAAACAATCACCACCAGCAAGAGCAGCCAGCAGAGGATGCAGAGAGAACATTTAGCCAGCAAGACAGACCATCTATGAAAGGAGGATCTGAAGAGGTCCTTTTAGGTAACAGTTGAAGTGGGATGGAAGAGGCCCTTCAAGAAAGTGTTTATCTGGCTCTCTATTCATGCAAATTCTGATTCCGTGGGTGGAAGCTGAGACCTGAGTCTCTATATTCTAACAAGCTCCCAAGGCGATGCTGATGCAGTGGGTCTACAGATGGCCCTTGGGGTGGTGAAACTTTAATGCATGACCAGTGGGAGGAGGTGGTGCTAAGGACGTTGTGGCAAGATAAACATGAACAGCCACGTGACGCCTTGCTTCAGAATCGTCTACCATTTCTTGATGCCTCTGAGATACTAACAGTTACACTGCTCATGTTTCTGCAATTAAGTGGAGCTTGAATCTCCCCTTAAAGCTCAAAACAGTACTTAGAGGACGCTCACTCCTGTCTGTAAGACATGGAGACTCTGGAAGGTTCAGCAAAGGTATAATGAACAACAAAGATGATGACATCACTTTAAAAAAAAATAACAGCTTGATTGAGATATAAGTCATACACTGAAAAGTTTGCCCTTTTACTTTTGAATCCTATTCTGTGCCCAGCATCATCCTAAGGACTTTATATTTTATACTTGTGAAAACAGTCACCTACTCTCTCTAAAAGCAGAAAATGCCAGTATCAGTAGCCACTGGGAAGCCATCCAGAGGAGGGGTTCTCAGCCAAGGCACTGTTTGGTTGTCATAACTGGAGGGGGTTTTACCAGCATCTAGGGCTTCCAACCATCCTGCAATGTACAGGACAGCCCCTGCAATGAAAATCATCTAGCCTCAAATGTCAACAGTGTCGAGGTTGAAAACAGCTGATCTAGAATTTTGGAGGCTCATGTGGACTTACTTCCCATTATCACCCATTTAACAGATAAAAATAGAAAGACTCAAATAATATTTTCTTTGGTGTATTTGAAAAAGCAGCATGGATTCCAAAATACCGTGAGCGCCCAAGAAGCTGCTGCTGTGCCAAGCTGAGTCTTTCCTGGCTTCTCCTGCCTCTACCCCCTCCCACAGCACCAGACCCATGGGAATTCAACAAATATTTGCTGTTTTAGGGGTAAAATAAAGGGTCAGAAAGGTGCTTTAAGCTTCGTAAGCACCGTAGTTAGAAAACAGCTTGGATCCCCATGTAAAGTCAATTAGCTGGATGCTGTCTCTGGCCTTAGATTACCATCTTAACCTCCACCCTGCTACCTTGCAAATAAATGCCTTTGGTCACAAAGGAGTCCCCGGGAGAGTACAGAGCTGGATTAGTGCGAATGCATCCTCAGTCAGGTGAAAAATAACGCAAAATACCTGTCCCAAGAATGACAGTCTTGTCAGGGCCACATACAAACAACAGTAACACCATTAATTATTTTAATGATTACAAAGTCTGGTTGGCTTCCTTTTTCTTTTTTTCCTTTGCAAACTGTGATTAGTCTATTTTTAAACATATTACTCTTTTCTCCTCCTGAGGTTTTAAATAATGGACATATGGCACAAACCTTGAAAATACTACAGGTAAAGTACAAGAGACTCCCTTTTCAGGTTAAAACAACCATTTAGGCTCTCTAAGAGGGAATGTGGATAATTTCAACTGGATATGCTAAAGGAAATAGAGGAGTTTCAGTAATCCCATTACTGGGTATATACTCCCCAAAAAAGAAATCATTCTATTATCAATACACATATGTTCAATGCAGCACTATTCCACAATAGCAAAGACATGGAATCAACCTAAATGCCCATCAATGATAGATGGAATAAAGAAAATATGGTACATATACACCATGGAATACTATGCAGTCATAAAAAAGAAGATCATGTCCTTTGCACGGACATGGACGGAGCTGGAGGCCTTTATCCTTAGCAAACTAATTCAGGAACAGAAAACCAAATACTGCATGTTCTCACTTATAAGTGGGAGCTAAATGATGAGAACACATGGACACATAGAGGGGAACAACATACACGGGGACTCGGCTAGGATGGAGGGTGGGAAATGGGAGAGGATCAGGAAGTATAACTAATGGGTAGTTGGCTTAATACGTAGGTGATGAAATAATCTTTACAACAAACCCCCATGACACAAGTTTACCTATGTAACAAACCTGCACTTGTACCCCTGAACTTAAAAGTTAAAAAAAAAAAAAAGAGATACTATGATTAAAACAATAACATAAAATGCAGGGTCTTATCTCACTGGATTGTAGCCATGATGCCCTGGGATTCTCTTGGTTCTTCCTAGAGGGAATTCATTTTCCAGAATACAAATAGACTCCACGGGTAAAACAGACCGCAGGTGGACAAACTATACATTCTGCCAAGCACTTGCATGGAAGGGATGATTCACAGTTTGTTCCAACAAGTATGTGAAGTCAAATGTTAAGCATCAAAAACACCTATCTGAGCTGTTAGAAATTATGTGGCTATTGTTCAGAGGACTGTGCATAATGGAATATCCATCAAGGCCAAACAAAGATACCTATCTGGCCCCTGCTCATGAGAAACGCTGGCAGCATCGTTCTTCTCCACGGAAGACTGATGTAGGCAGAAGCTGCAGCATGAGCCTTGACATGTGTCACCTCCCTTGGCTACAGATGCATTACAAGAAATTACATGGGATGCTATCAGAAAATTGAAAATCCAACGAGTGTTTCACTTAGTTACTGTAATTCTTCAATGCTATTCCGATCTTGTGCAAATTAGAAACCACTTATAACTCCAAAGCCTGACAGAAGACTGAATGAGGTTTTCATTATGCTTTTAATAGGTTTATTGGGAAATTTCCTATAAAAAGGTACTTGAGGAGAATGATGTGTTAGATCTCTGTATTAAAAGAGATCTTCAAGAGGTAAGCAAACTGGTACCCTAAATTTGCTACGAACTACAAGTAGGATGCCCATCTCTGGATAGGAACAAGACGCCTAATCAATTATCATTAACAGAATATTAAAAATAGAATAATTTTCTAATTATGATCCCAGCACTTATAGTCCATGGCATTCTAATGGATGTAATCTGTAGAGTCTAATTTGTTGATCCATGCTATAGGAATACATGCTTTAGAACTAGTGCAAACCAAAAATGATAGGTGTGACCACACACAGTGGCTCACACATGTAATCCCAACATTTTGGGAGGCTGAGGCAAGAGGATCACTGGAGGCCAGGAGTTCGAAACCAGCCTGCACAACATAGGTGTGTGTTTATATATATATAAAATAGCTGAGTATGTCGGTGCACACCTGCAGTCCCAGCTACTGAGGAGGCTGATGTGGAAAGACTGCTCAAGCCCAGGAGTTTGAGGCTGCAGTGAGCAGTGAATGCACCACTGCACTCCAGCCTAGGCAAAAGAGCAAGACCCCGTCTCTAAAGAACAAAACCAACAAACACGCAAGTGAAAAGCAAAAGTTTCAGGTGCATAGACAGTCTTCTACTTCAGAGTTTGGGAGAAACTTTGAACTTTCCCACATCACCACCACCAATACTGCTGCCACCACCATCCTGGAGTCCTTAAAATTGCTTAACAATTGTTCACATTATATAAGATACATGCAAGATTTGGGGCAATTATCATCCTCCAAGAGAGAACAGAATCACTTGGATGCTTATGGTAAGTGTCCTTTGGCTATAAATAAAGAGGCCACTTCTGAATAGGAAAGGGAAGAACAGCAAGTGTATAGAAACATTTTCCTCCACAAACAAGGACAGCCTTCATTTTGTGAGCATTGGGATCACTTCCTGAAAGGAAACCACAATAATGCATTGTGATTTGATGACATAATACTTCAGACCATCAATCTAACTTATGAAAATAATGGTAAATTAAGATAAAGCACTTCTCATCTGGTACACAAACCCATCTATAATGGCTAAGAATATGTTTCCATTAAAACATTATGTACAGAAAACTCAGCTCTCAACTCTGTTTCCATGGAAACGTGCAATTCAACTTTTCAAGGCACTCAATGACAGCTCCTTTCTCTTACATGTTATTCCTGAAGAGCATTTGTAAACAAAAACTTCAAGAGGGAAATCTTTGGATAAAGAGTAGCCCAGACACAGAAGTAAGTGGAGCTTACTGGTTTTAACTTCAGCTCCATTATCCCAAATATTTATTTCATGAACTCATGCACTTAACAAATATTAACTATCTACCATGAGCCAACCTGAAAAAATACTATTACCATGCTCAGGAGCTGGGAGAAAGGAACTAGAATGAAAACAAAAAACTGTTTCAAGAGTAACAGAGGAAGGAAGAGAGGGAAGAGCTCCTTGCAGTCAGAGAACAACAGGAGAATTTTGAGGAAGCCCTGAAAAATGAATTGAGTTTTAAATGACAGAGACAGTCTACAAACAAAAAGGAGATGGACAGGAGGAGATCTCAGCTACTAACCGTAAGTGAGAGGAAGTGGAAAATATGGAACAATGTAGGAAAAGGCAGTAATCTGATCCAGATGAAGCCAGGGATTAGAGAAGTTAAATGGATTCCTCATTCACTCATTCCTTCATTCACTCATTCATGTAACCAATGAGTACTCACTCTGTTTCTGGCATTCACCTATGTGCTCATCAAAAGGTAGAGTCACTGTCTTCCTGAAACTTCTCTTCTAGGGGAGCTTGGAATGCTTTGAGTGTTTTTCTAAGGAGTGTGCTTTTTTTGGCCGGGTGCAGTGGCTCACGCCTGTAATCCCAGCACTTTGGGAGGCCAAGGCGAGCGGATCACAAGGTCAGGAGAAGGAGACCATCCTGACTAATATGGTGAAACCCCGTCTCTACTAAATATATAAAAAATCAGCCATGCATGGGGGTGGGCGCCTGTAGTCCCAGCTACTCGGGAGGCTGGGGCAGGAGAATGGCATGAACTCAGGAAGCAGAGCTTGCAGTGAGCCGAGATTGTGCTACCGCACTCCAGCCTGGGCAACAGAGTGAGACTCCATCTCAAAAAATAATAGTAAATAAAAATAAAAAAAGAAAACAGGTTATCACATATATATCTTCTGCTCTCATCAACACCATCTTCGAAGAGCTTTAGAGATACATCTGCTAAGAGAGAATGATCGAATTCTATTCAATTATTTCCTTTGTCTGCCCTTTTCTGCTTTCTTCCTCCTGAGTGGGGAGAATCATTGACATGGCATTTGCATAAAAATGGAGAACAGGACAGGAAAAGGAGAAACAAAAATAGACACATAAGGAGAAATCAAGAAAAAAATGACCGAGAAAGAGAAAGACTGAGGAAGACAGCAAAAAAGAGGCTGGTGGAGAAAAGGTGGCATGGCCAAGCCAGTCTACATCACGAACAATCACAGAGGAGAGGAGAAAGCTGTTATGTGGGTGCTGACAATTTGGGGGATAACTTTTGCACTTCTTCATTGTATTTTTTTTATTTCAAACACCATGCAGAGCCTAAGACCAGTGAGCTCTTGGGATTGAGCAGAGTAATAGTATCTTAAATACAAACGCATGAATCTCTTCCAGCTGACCTGGGCTGAACTGGCAGGTTGTAAGAGATCTTACTCTTGCAGCGGGTGGTCAAAAGTCTCCTGGAGCATTCCAGATGGAGAAAGTGAGTTGGGCAAGACCACACAGCCAGAAAGCAGCAGAGTTGGGATCTCACCTGGGTCTGTACGATGCAGAATTCTGTGTTTCTAGCCGCTTATACTTTATTACTTCCGGAAACGATTGTATCATTCAGGAAAATAACAGTTGCCTCATGCTTAGTTGCCCTGAAAGCTACTGATTTCAATGTGCAGAGAGGGGATGTCTTTGGATTCAGTCCTCAGGACTCTGGTCCCTACTAAACACATAAAGCTTTAATTCATATAAAGCTCACATAGCAGAGCCTAGGACTCAATACTGTGCAAAACTGCTATCAATAACAACAGCAGTGATAATAATAACACTAATAACTATATATAATAATAATAGTAATGGCAGATAACACACTCCAAGATGGTGCCCCACAATCTCTGCCTCCTGATGTTCACACATTTGTATGACTCCCTCCTCTTGAGCATGGGCAAGTCCTGTAATTTGCTTCTAACCAATAAAATATAGCCAAGGTTGCTGCTCCTTTATTTATTTATTTATTTATTTATTTATTTATTTATTTATCTGAGACAGAGTCTCACTCTGTCGCCCAGGCTGGAGTGCAGGAGTGCAATCTCGGCTCACTACAACCTCTGCCTGCCGGGTTCCAGCAATTCTCCTGCCTCAGCCTCCCAAGTACCTGGGACTACAGGTGCATACCACCACGCCAGGCTAATTTTTTGTATTTTTAGTAGAGACGGGTTTTCACTGTGTTAGCCAGGATGGTCTTGATCTCCTGACCTCATGATCCGCCTGTCTCAGCCTCCCAAAGGGCTGGGATTACAGGCGTGAGTCACCTTGGTGCTCCTATTATTATGTTATCTGACCTAAGATTCCATCTTGCTAGCAGATTTTCCCCAGTCCTTCTCTCTCTCCTTCCTGGCTTTAAAGAGACAAACGTGCCACAAATCCTATGACTGCAAGGAACTGAATGTTGCCACACGAGCAGGGAAGCGGATCTATACCAGTTAAGCCACCATATGTGAACCCAACCAGGCTGACACATTGACTTCAGCCTTATGAGCCTCTAAAGATGTTAAAACAATAGTGGTATCGGGACTGGCTACCTATGTTACATATGACCCAATACAAAATAAAAATGTGGGACCCCCCTTGTTCAAAATGATTTAGAGTTGCCAGAAAGGCAACAGTAGAACATCAAACCAAGTGCAGGACCCGGCTGGGCAGAGGCCAGGACTGCACACCCATCAAATGGGCCCTGAATCATATGTTGTTAATTTAATACCAATACGAACAATAGAACTATAATTCAAATGCAGGTTGGTTTGACATCAAGGATCAAAACTACAGCTAAGGATTAAACAAATAACCTGTGAGGCCACTAGCCACACCACCTAGGATCGAAGCTTTGCTCTAGTCCTGAGAAGCGTCATCATGATGGAAAAGATACTTAACATAACTGAACCTCAGTTTATTTGCGTATAAAATGGAGATAACTGTTTGTACGTCAAAATGCTGTGAAGGCCTGGTGTGGGGGTTCATGTCTGTAATCCCAACACTTGGGGAGATTGAGGCAGGAGGACTACTGGAGCCACGGAGTTTCAAGACCAGCCTGGAAAACATAGTGGGACCCTGTCTCCACAAAAAATTTTAAAAATTAGCCAGGTGTGATGGTGCACACCTCCAACTACTTGGGAGGCTGAGGTGGAAGGGTTACTTGACCCCCACAAGCTGAGGCTGTAGTAAGCCATGATTGTGCCACTTCATTCCAGCCTAGGCAACAGAGTCAGACCCTGTCAAAAATAAAAACAAACAAACAACAACAACAACAACAAAAACACAAAACAATGACCAGGGACAGTGCCTCATGCCTCTAATCCCAGCACTTTGAGAGGCCAAGATGGGTGGATGATCTGAGGTCAGGAGTTCGAGACCAGCCTGGTTAGCATGGTGAAACCCCCGTCTCTACTAAAAATACAAAAAATTACCCAGGCCTGGTGGTGGGTGCCTGTAATCCCAGCTACTTAGGAGGCTGAGGCAGGAGAATTGCGTGAACCCAGGAGAAGGCAGTTGCAGTGAGCTGGGATCACACCACTGCACTCCAGCCTGGAGGATAAGACCAAAACTCTGTCCCAAAACAAGACAAAACAAACAGATAAACAAAAATGCTGTGAAAGATAAATAATCTATGTTAAGAAGTTAGATCAGGGTGTGGTACGTAGTAGGAATTCAATAAATGGCAGATATCTTTATCAACTTAACACCACTGGATATTTTCTACCTAATTATTTACCACTGACAAAATTTGCATGCATCTATGGCAGCTTTAGCAGATTCAGAAAATAATCACCTACTGATGTGATTCATGAAAGTACCTGGATAGAGGAAATATGATAGATTAGATTCTTGAAAACGTCTCGGATCAGAAGCAAAACAAAAAAGCAAGTTGGGAGTTTCCAACAGTGGAGGGGTGATAATTAACAACTCAATTAAAAAAGGCAAATTAAACTTTATGGTTCGTTATCCTCCACTGCTTGGTAAATTGTTTTGCTAGGAGAATGATTAAAAATGATCATTTCACAAAACTGAAATAGCTTCCAAGGAACACAACTATTTTTCAATTATTATACAAAGGGTTTCACAGCAAAATAAACTTACTTGATTAAAAGGAACAGCACTTCTCTGTGTATGGAAAGCCAGCAGTACAAATGTTGGCTTGTAATGCACTAGGTATTTTGGGGGGCTGTAGGAGAATTTTGAAGAGAAACGTTTCCTTATGAATAAAACACATCATCATTTCCTTTTGTGCATTTTGTCTTTGTGGGCCCCATAAAGGTTTTTCTGGAATATTACTTGCAAATGTATAATTTCCATTAAATTAGTTTATACTTGAGCTCTGAAGAAATGCGCAGAACTCAGGCATTCATAATAATGGTTAGTTTCCAGGAAATCTAAAATATGGTCAGAAAAGAGACATCATCAAAGAGGAAGCACAAGCCCTTATCACTGCAATTCTCCATGCTTTCTTTTTTTCTGTAATTGCATCAGTATGTCTCAACTTGTTTCCTACTCTGGAACACCTGAGACATATGGCTCAGACCCATCTGGAATAGGGCTCAACTGGGATTACAGGATGCCTTGGGGGAAGGTTATATCAAAGGCAAAGTCAAGCCTGAACCAAGGGGAGCCGGCACGGTAGTGGCCCTGCTGGAGAAGGGCAGGACATACACCTTAGACTGCTGGGGAAGCAAGTGCATATCACCTCCGAATCTCCAGGTCTTACTTTTAGAAGACTTCCTCTAATAGATGTATCATCATGAACTTAGCAATGGTCTAACACAGTACCTAAAATAAATGTCAAAAAGGTCAAAACAGGCCAGGCACAGTGGCTCAAGCCTGTAATCCCAGCACTTTGGGAGGACAAGGCGGGCATATCACTTGAGGTCAGGAGTTCAAGACCAGCCTGGCCAACATGGTGAAAACCCAACTCTACTAAAAATTCAAAAATTAGCCAGGTGTGATGGCAGGCATCTAAAGTCCCAGCTACTGGGGAGACTGAGGCAGGAGGATCACTTGAGCCTGGGAGGTGGAGGTTGCCGTGAGTGAGATCATGCCACTGCACTCCAGCCTGGGCAAAAGAGCAAGACTCTGTCTCAAAA
>NW_016807466.1:185417-223394 GCF_001698545.2 Rhinopithecus bieti | reverse complement strand
TTTTTTTTTTGAGACACCGTGTCGCTCTGTTGCCCAGGATGGAGTGCAGTGGTGCGATCTCGGCTCACTGCAGCCTCCACCTCCCCGGTTCAAGCAATCTCCTGCCTCAGCCTCCCGAGTAGCTGGGATTACAGGCACCTGCCACCACGCCTGGCTAATTTTTATATTTTTAGTAGAGATGGGGTTTTGCCATGTTGGTCAAGCCGGTCTCGAACTCCTGATCTCAGGTGATCTACCCACCTCGGTCTCCCAAAGTGCTGGGATTACAGGCATGGCCACCATGCCTGGCAAGCAATAGTCTTCTATTCTCCATACATATCTGATGTATTGGTATGTTCATGTTCATATTCGTATGTATGTTGGTTCTTTGACTCAATTATTATTATTATTATTATTATTATTATTATTATTTTGAGACTGAGTCTTACTCTGTCACCCAGACTGGAGTGCAGTGGCCTGATCTCAGCTCACTGCAACCTCTCCCTCCTGAGTTCAAGTGATTCTCCTGCCTCAGCCTCCTGAGTAGCTGGGATTACAGGTGCACGCCACCACACCCAGCTAATTTTTGTATTTTTAGTAGACACGGGGTTTTCCCATGTTGGCCAGGCTGGTCTTGAACTCCTGACCTAGTGATCCACCCGCCTCATCCTCCCAAAGTGCTGGGATATAACTTATTTTTACATAGTTGAAGAAAGAGATCTCACTTTTTCCTCCCAAATATACAGTCACTTTTCCTTACTCTGTTAACTCACAGTCCATGCCACTTTCGCTTATTTGAAATGGTGCCTTTTTACTAGCTTCACATGTACTCCTGGACTACATTCCCCAGTGAGTAACTGAACTTATTCCAGTGAGTACCATACTGGTCAGGAGAGAGAAGGCTATGCCATACTAACGAATGAGTCCAAGACTTCGATAAATGAATGCAACAAACATCAATTTCCTGCTCAAATAAAACTAGCTCAGGAATTCAAGCTGTTTCATTTCACCCCTGTGGTAACTATATCTGTGGTATCTCCATGCTGTGGTAACTGCATCATGCATTCCCATGATTCTATACTGGAAGAAACAATGGACAAGTCATACATTTCAGTGAGCAAAACTAGTCACAGAGCTCCACCTAACTGCAAGGGTGCTGGAAATAGAGAAGAGCCAAGGGAATATTTGCTGAGCATTGATGTTGCTGCCAAAAGTGTCCCCACGATTGTGAAATCTTAAAGTTACATACCATCCATGGGGAAAAACTTTCCAGGGCAATAAGACATTTTCTTCTCCCTCAATTGGTGGTTAAAAGCTGGTATAAACTACATCTGGCTCCTTTATGAACTAAAGCGTGTTAAGCTTCTATTTGGCACAATGAAATAATCATACTAAACAATATATGCTCCTAAAAGCTAATTAAAGAGCAAGCTCAAATCATCATGAAGGCAGATCAGTTTTAAGTAAAGCTTCTTAAGTGTCATTATCCGCCAGACGTGCATGCAAAGTGTTTTGTGAATTTTTCCTTCATCCTATCTTTAACCTCTCAAACAGCCGCCTACAGAGAGCCAGAGAGTGGCAGTAGAATGTGTTAACAACGCCAGCACATGTGAGCCTCTCCACATTTATGAAGGATGATTACATAACTATGATGAGAAGGAACTTTTCTCACTTTCCAAGGAAGGCCATTGGGGAGGAAATGGGCTTTTATAACTCCAGAGTGATTCAATTAGATTAGTCAGTAAAATACCTTTATGACCAAAGAGAGTAGCGACATGTTGATATGGTGAATCTTGAAAGGAGCAATTCTGCACCTTCTGTCTACACAGTTTTATATACTTGAGAGTCATCTGGAGAGTGGAATAGATTGGAGATGCTTCCCTCTGTTCCAGATGTTCTGGATCAGAATCTCAGAGGGTGAGTTTCAGAAGCTGCATTTAAACAAATGACTCTAGAGCAAGAGGTAGTAAGTGTTCTAGAAAGGGCTAGATCATAAATATTTTAGGCTTTTTCTGCCATACAGTATCTCCACTACTCAACTGTGTTATTGAAGTGCAAAAGCAGCCATTGACAATATGTAGATAAATCAGTACGGCAAAGTACCAATAACATTTTGTTTACCAAAACAGGTGGCAATACACGAGGCTTAGGCTCATAAAGATCTGAAGACTTTTGGTAAATGTGTACACACATATAACTAACACTCCAATCAAACACAGAGTATTTCCATCACCCCAGGTAGTCCTCTGGTGCCCCTTCCTAGTTAGAACCCAAAGCTCTAAAGCAATGAGTGTTCTGAACTTTCTCACCATAATTTTTTTTTTTTCTATTCTTGGGCATCATATAAATGGAAACATAGAGTATGCATGCCTGTCTGGCCTCTTATGTTCTTTATGATATATACGAGATTCATCCACATCAGTGCATACATCACTGCTGATCTGGTTATGAATGTTTTTTTCAATCAGAGAGAGTTGTTGATTGCAAATTTGTCTACAACTATGACTGCAGATTTGTCTATTACTGGCTTTAGTTTTGTCAACTTCTGCTTCATGTATTTTGAAGCTGTTTATTAGTGGCATACATATTTAGGGTTGTTATATCTTCCTCATGAATTAAGCATTTGAATATTATGAAATGTCTCTTTTCCTCTTTGGTAATACGTCTTGTCCAGAAGTCAACTTTGACATTAATACAGACACACCAACTTTCTTATCCTTATTATTCATATGGGATATAGGTTTCCACTCTTTTACTCAATGTAACTGTGTCTCTGTATTTCTAACGAGTCTCTTGTAGTCAGCAAATAACTGGTTCTTGCTTTTTATTATAGTCTGACAATCTCTGCTCTTTAAGTGGAGTGTTTAGTCCACTTGCACTTGGTGAAATTATTTCTATGGTTGTGTTTCAAGCTTTTGCATCCTAGTTTTCACATCCATATGTTTCGTTTTATTTATTTCTTGACTTCCTTTTATTAAGCAAATCCTTTTGCATTACATATACATTTATGTTTAAAGCTATATTCTATTCATTTTAGTCACTGTAGGATAAACAATATGTATCCATAACTTATCAGAATCTTTTAGAGTTCATATTATGTAGCTTCTATTAAAATATAAAACCATAATATAATAAAATTGTATTTCCTACTCAGCATCATAAATTTGCATAGTAGTCGTAAATTTTACATCTATATACTTAACAAACCCAAGAATAAAACTGTATCATTTTTATTTTAAAGTATGTTTTTTCCAAGTAAATTAAGTGAAAGCATGTACATTCATAGTTACCTATGTGTCTACCATTTCAACTATTTTTACTTCTTTATATCAGAGCTTCCTTTTGCTCTCATTTCTTTTCATCTTTGATTACGTCCCTTGCATTTCTTATGCTGCTGACCCATTTCCTCTACAGTCCTTTAGATGAAAATGTGTTTATTTCACCTAATTTTTAAGAACATTTTTGCCAGTCATATAATTCTGTGTTGACAGTGTTTTTTGTTTCTTTCTGAACATTAAAGATGTCATATGATTGTCTTCTGGCTTCCACAGTTTCTATGAGAAATCAGTTATCATTTGTACCATTCATCCCCTGCATCTTATATTTCCTTTTTCATTGGTTGTTTTCAATATTATCTCACTATCTTTTTTTTTTTTTTCATCAGTATGACTGATGTCTGAGTCTAGGTTTTTTTTTTTTTTTTTTTTTTTTTTTGAGATGGTGTCTCGTTCTGTCGCCCAGGCTGCAGTGCAGTGGCATGATCTCGGCTCACTACAATCTCCACCTCCCAGGTTCATGTCATTCTCCTGCCTCAGCCTCCCGAGTAGCTGGGACTACAGGCGCCCGCCACCACGCCCAACTAACTTTTTGTATTTTTAGTAGCGGCAGGGTTTCACCATATTAGCCAGGATGGTTGTGATCTCCCGAGGTCGTGATTCACCCACCTCCCAAAGTGCTAGGACTACAGGCACAAGCCACCGCACCCAGCCTCTTTTTTTTTTTTTTTTTTAATTCAACCTGTATTTAATCTGATCTGCTGATCTTCTTGGACCTGTAAATGGATGTTTTTTTATTAACTTTGGAAAATTTTCACCATTCTCTTCAGCTGTTTTTTCTATTCTATTCTCTCTCTCCTCCCTCCCTTTGCGCTTTCAATTACAGATATATCAAACCACTTGATATTCTCCCACAGATCTCTGTTTATTTTACTACCTTTGTTTCCTGTTGTATTCTTCAGATTGAATACTTTTTTGTTCTGTCTTCAAATTCACTAGTCCTTTCTTCTATAGTCTTCAATCTAGTGTTAAACTGTTCAAAAGTGCCTTGCTTATTTCAAATATTTTACATTTCCTTTCCTTTCTAAACTTTCCATTTGATTCCTTTTTATGATTTTCATATTTTTTCCTGGTATCCCTTGTTTATTCATTTAAGTAACACAATAGTCTCTTTAAGTCTTGAACATATTTACATTCGTAGTTTTAAAGTCATTTCTGATTATTCTAATATCCATGACACATCAGGGTCTGTTTCTGTCTGCTTTATTTTATACCTTGCTCTAGGTCACATGACCCTATTTATTCGTAATGCTTAATAAATTTTGTGGTATGTTGAACAAGATGCATAATGCATTACAGAAATCCAGACTGTGCTAATAATGCTTTCTTTTGAAAGGTGCTGAGTTTTGTTCATGCAAGTGGTGAAATGACCAGGGTGTCATTTTGATCCTGTTGTGCTAGGTTTTACTCTTTGTCACGTGGGTCTATTTCCATCTGGACCTTAGTCATCAGGCATGGTCTTATTCTAGTGGAACTGGAACTTAGTCCTCAGCATGGACATTTTGGGGTTTCAACTGACTGCACAAGGTATTGCTTAAGGTCTCCCAACTCTGGGTTGCTTGGACTGCAAGTGTCCCAGCACTGCAGAGATTCTTGTTTTACTAGCTGGTTCTGAACTCTGTATCAACTGATCTCTGATCTCTGGTGAAGTCGGTCACCTTGTGCATGGACAGTCAGCCAAGGACCAGCTGTAAAATTCCATGTAGACTTATGAGCATTCCCCCTGCACATATTCCTCTTTTGCACCACCTGACCCCAAAACGATTCCATTTCAGAATCCCAGAACTCTAGTCTTCAAATCTTCAGCTCAGTGAGAATGTCACTGTACTTGGCACTACCTACCTGCCTTGCAGCAGAAAAGGGCTCCTGGACAGAAAGCTAGGGCTTTCATGAGGATCAGCTTAGGTATCTCCCTTCTCTCCAGGATCATGGAGCTGCCTTTTGATCAATGCTCAAAAAGAGTAGCCTTATATATTTTATTGCTTTCAGTATGACGACCAACCTGGTGTCAGCTGTAACATCAAGGCTGGACACAGAAGTCTTCTCAGAGTAATACGGTAAAATAAAAACATAACGTAAGGTATCATGGCTGGACACAGAAGTCTTCTCAGAGTAATACGGTAAAATAAAAACATAAAGTAAGGTATACACAATTCTAAATTTTCTAATAGCTGCATTTTATTTAAAAAGTGAAAACAAATAAATGAAATTGATTAATATATTGAATTTAACCCAATACATCAAAAGATTATTATTTTATTGTGTAATTGGTACAAAAATTATCGAGATATTTTATATTTATTTTCATAGTAACTCTTCAAATGTGTGCATTTTATAGATATGCCTCAATTTCATCTAGCTACATTTCAAGTATTCAGAAGTACTGAGAAGTCACATATGGCTAGTGACTTCACAGCGTAGCTCCAGATATCTTTAAGCACATTAAAATTTGAGAAACACTAGACTCAAGAGGTTTTCAGATACATTTCTAGCACCCCCAAGAATATTAATCAATGCACACTTCCCTTATTCAATTCTCTGAAGTGAGAAAATGCTCAGGTCAAAAACTTCCCTTTTCTCCATCAAAAATACAGAAATTGTTTTTTTTAGGTTTTACAAATGCAAAGCAAAGTAGCTGTTACAAAAGTAGCAAGTCAATGTCACTCAACTGAGAATCTGTTATTAACATCCCATCTCTCCCTGAGTGTTGAACATTTATTTAATGGTGTGACCTTTCTTAGGTCTTGATTTCTAAATCTATGACGTGAACAAAGCCATAAACCGTCCTTGCTGGGATGCAGCGTGGTTTAAAATTGACTGGAGAACAGAATTATGTGAAAAGGTCCTACATGAATCTTCTTTAGAGGTTTACCACCACCTAACCTGCAATTCATTTCTGCAAGGTCAACTTAATTCTCACTTTTGGAATTCAAAGCTACGTGTTTCTAAGGCCCACAGACACATCACTTCACATCTTTCAAATCCCTGCTTTGCCTACCTCAGGGCTTGGCATATAATGCTCAAACATTCCTTGAATTAAAAGGCCCACATGAACAGAGGACAATTTTTTTTTAATTAATGGCAACTGGAGCCGGTGCCTCAATAAGGTGAAACAGTAGAAAACAATACAGAAAATAACTTTCTTTAAAAAGAGAGAGATAAAATAATCTAAGATATGGAAGAGCTTCTTTTGGCTTTTTAAACCCAACCTGTTGACTCCATCTAAGGCAGCCCTCCTCATTACTCTCTTACTCCAAGCCATGTTGATGTCCTTCCAGTTTCTCCAACAGGTCATACTTGTTCCTGAGGCCACTGCACTTGCTGTTACATCTGTCTGAGATGTCCTTCCTGTAGCTGTGGGCCCAGCTTGATTCCTTCCCCCTCTCTAAGCTTTAGTGGAAACACCATCTTTTCGGGCAGCCTTTCCCAACCATCCTATCTCGATGAACCCCTCCTTGTTTTCTATCTCACAACCACATTGATTTTTTTCCCTAGTACCTGGCATAAGGCATAACCTGTTTCTGAGCTGTTTGCTTCTTTGTAACCTGGCTTCTCAGGAGAGTGTAAGCCCCAAGAGGGCAGGACCATTGTTTTTAGTGTCTTTTTCTTCCTCCAGCTCCTAGCTCTAGTAGACCCTTGAGATACATACGTGTTGACTATTATGTGAACGTTATGCCTTTGGGTTTTAGAGAGTTCTGGTATAAAAAAGAACAAAACCTGCTCTAGTGAAAACCAGGGGAGGAGCCAGGCCCCCAGAACATACATATTAAGTAAAGAGAGGCATCCCATCATACCTGACCTGGTAGCATGCACATAAATGCTGACTTGGATTACAGTCTGAAGCCACATGGAAGATAGTTTGGAACTGGAGTCTACCGTGTACTATGTCTGTGATCTTGGGCATATTACATAACCATCTTTGTCTGATTCCTTCTCCTAAAATGGGACACTGGAAGTACCTATTTCACAGAGTTGTAAAATTTAAATAAAAAAAAAAAAATCACCAGACTTGGCACATAGTAAACATTCAGTGCATGGCCACTATTAACTATGTTGACTGCCAGAAAGTAAATTTCATGGCACCAGCAGGAAGGTAAGAGAGGGCTAATACCAATGGCCTGCGAAGGTGAGGTCACCGTTGCTCGATGTGTTGGCACTCTCGACTATCATCTGGAAACTTTGAATGAAGTCGTTCTCATTTGTGGGTGAATTTTCCTTTTTTGGTGTAATTCTCCATTACATTTCAAATGGGTTACTTAATCCCTAGGATTTGATTTCCTGGCTGAAGTGGAAACGAAAATGCAAGTAAACACCATATTGGAAATCTGACTGTTCAATGAATCACAGAATTCTTTTCTCATTTGTCATAGGAAAGGATGAAGTTAAAGTTGTTAATAAGACAATCAGACTAAGCTCCTTGAGAAGCAATTATTATGGAAGACTATCCCCCCGTTCCTTACAGCTTTACCATTTTAATACTGAAAGGTATTTAACTGGAAATCACTTTTTTAAATAGCAGTCTCATAATCCTTCAGAAAATCTCTCCCCGGCAGTATCAGTAGGAAGGTTTGTACATCTCACAATACAATGGGGAGGAAAATAGCCTACCAACCCTTTGCCACTGATCTGTGAGAACATCCCACAGAGAGCCAACCACGGATGGTAATTGCATTACTCTATTTCCTACAAATCCTGATCAACCAGAACTATCCATCCAAGTTAGTCACACACTTCTGCTGACTGCAAGCAGCTCCCATGGCCTTTTCACCCTGGATTCAGAACCTACGATGAGGCTGCATCTGCTTTGGGTGCACGTTTCCCATGAATTTAATCCTTGACCAACGAGAAGTGCACTCCAAGCACATGGCATTCACAGTGTTTAACTCTCCAAGGGTTATCCTCAGTTTAGGGCCTCTCGTAAAACATCAAAGTGCAAATACATATGAGGCTGATCCTGGAAGGCCTCGCCACATACTCAAAGCAGACAAACAAGATGCTCTCTCCTGGCCCTGGCAAACACGAGCATCCCCAACACCTATTCTATTACTTTCCCTATCTCAACAGGGGAGACAAACGCCCTCTTAAGACGACCCACCTCTTCTTCTCCTCCGTCTAGTGACTTCTATTTATACTTTCATATAAGAAAAACACATTGTAATGATTGTAGTGAGCTTAAGGACCTGGGGGCTGGTCAAAGAAAAAGATATGACTGAAAGAGGAGGTAACGCATGCACAGGCAGCTGCACAATGTCCCTTACAGCATGAGACCATCCAGAGGCGTGTGTGAGCAAGTCATCATCCAGCAGTGGATGTAAGAGGAAGGGAACCCTGAGGAGGGGATTACTTGTCTAGATGATGTCATTCAGCAGTCCCTTGGGGAGTCTCTGGGTCAAAGGCCTCCAGAGGGGTGAGGCAACTTGGGGCCTTGTAACTACAAAGCCCTGTCTCACCACATGGGTAAGGCTGGTGAGGCTTTGTGAAATACGCAAAGCTGGCTGGTTGTAGATGGTTAAAAATCTACTCATTTGGGATACTTTTAAAAAATAATTGGCTGTATTAAAAAATTGAATTGGGGCCAGGCACAGTGACTCATGCCTTTAATCCCAGCATTTTGGGAGGCCAAGGCAGGCAGATCACTTGAGGTCAGGAGTTTGAGACCAGCCTGGCCAACACGGCGAAACCCCGTCTCTACTTAAAAAAAAAAAAAAGCTGGGCATGGTGGTGCATGCCTGTAATCCTCACTACTCAGAAGGCTGAGGTGGGAGGATTGCTTGAACCCTGGAGGCGGAGGTTTCAGTGAGCCAAGATCACACCACCGCACCCCAGCCTGGGCAACAGAGAGACTGTCTCAAAAAAAAAAAAAAAAAATTGAACTGAGCAACAGTGGGCTTTCCAGCTACCACGTCTCAGCCTGGAGTGAAGAAATAACCCAGGGTTCAATCCCTAGAGGTCATCATCTTAGGCTCATTTATAGTACCATAATCAAATCCCACAATACAAAGGCAATGACTCCCATAGCAGAGGGTCAGCTCTGAGACAGAGTGAAAACTTTCACTTTGGGGCTATAACTATAAGCTTCTGTAGGGCCCAGGTGCCCAGGGAGACTGAAGACTCCCTTCACAGGGAGCTGGGTAGCACAGGAGAATGTGGACCCAGCATGGACAAACTGTCCAAGATAAAAGGGAATCTAGTTTCAGTTTTTGATGCCAAATACCTCTTAGTAAAATGTTGACAAATAATACAAACTGTGTGGTGCAAACAAAATGCCTAGAAGGGTGAGTTCCAGTCTGTGAGTCACCAGTCTCCAGCCTCTGTCTCACACTTGAGGGCAGCTAGAAACCAATGAGCTCCCCCATGAAGGGAATGCACCCTTAAAGGCAAGCAAGAGTTCATTTTTTTAAGCTGTATATTCTTTTCTCCTTGTATTTTCTTCTTCTGATATAATATACCTAACATAAAATTTACCTTTTAGCTATTCTTTTTTTGAGGGAGTCTCGCTCTGTCGCCAAGCAGTGGTACAATCTCAGCTCACTGCAACCTCCACTTCCCAGGGTCAAGAGATCCCTGGACCTCAGCCTCCTGAGGAGCTGGGATTACAGGCATGTGCCAACACGCTGGGCTAATTTTTGTATATGTTGTAAAGATGGGATTTCGCCATGTTGCCCAGGCTGGTCTTGAATTCCTGAGCTCAAGTGATCCCCCCGCCTCAGCCTCCCAAAGTGCTAGAATTACTTTTAACTATTTTTAAGTGAATAGTTCAGTGGCATTTAGTACGTTCACAATGTTATGCAACCATCGCTGCTACCCTTTTGCATAATTTTATCATCTTCCCATACTGACACTCCGAATCCACCAAACACTACTCCTTATTCCTTCCCCTTCAGCCCCTGGTAACCTCTATTCTACTTTCAGTTTCCATGTATTTGAATACTTTAGCATCCCTAGAAGTGGAACCATATAATATTTGTCCCTTTCTATCTGGTTTCTTTCACTTAGCATAATGTTTGCAAGGTTCATCCATATTATAGCACATGTCAGAACTTTATTATGGTTTAATGGACAAATGACTTTCCCCTGTATATATGTACCATGTCTTATTTATTCATTTATCCATGGATGGGCATTTCGGTTGTTTCCATCTTTTGGCTATTGCAAATAATGCTGCAATAAACACTGGTATACAAGTATCTGTCCAAGATTCTGTTTTCGATTCCCTTGGGTGTATTCATAGGAATGGAAATGCTGCATCCTAAAGCAATTTTCGGTTTAGCCTTTTGAGGGATCTCCTAAAATTTTGTAATGCTTCCAAAGTACCTCCCTGAGTTATGCAAAGATTTTCTTCTGATAGCCATGTGTGTTAAAATGCTAATATTCTCCAGAGAACAGCAGTTTATATATTTCCAATAGTTTTTTTTTTTTTATGGTTTGCTGAAAAATTATTTCATTTTTCTACTGGTAGTATTTCAGTCTTTTAAACTAATATCCTTTCTACTTATCCTGAAGCTTATTGGCCGTAGCTTTGGTGCTTTAATCAGAGAGTCTATTTTATACACACACACACACACGGAGCCACACAGGTCACATTCTGCAACCTGGCAGAATGGATGACAAAGGTCCTATAGCTTTTTCTTCCCATTAACTAACAAGATAAAGTTACTCCCTTCCCCTTCAATAAGGGAAGAGCCAGTGAGCCCCAGGGTGCTGACTCAGCATATTGGCCTCCTACTGTCAGTCAATCATTCATAGGGAGTGCATGTCTCAAGGAAGGCCCGGTCAGCACAATATAAGCCCGGAGGTGACAAATAGCCCATGCAGGGATGAGGCTCCATGGCAGGGCATTATGTCTTCAGAGATTAACTCGAATGAGAAAGTGGTGAAAATAGCAAAGAAAAGGATTAGGGAATTCATAAAATGCATTTGTTCATTCAATAATTCCCAGCAGGTAGAAAGCTCCTTCAAAAATATGTGTGTGAGTGTGTGTGAGTGTGTGTGTGTGTATCTTGTAGACACAAGGTTCTATTATAAAAAACATAAATACACAAATTATTGAGGACTCTTCCCCACTGTCAAGAAGCTCACAGACTAGCACAGGAGATAATCAGGAGGTTAATTAAAAGAAAAAAAATAAAAAATAACAAAAAGAGCCGGACACAGTGGCTCACGCCTGTAATCCCAGCACTTTAGGTCAAGGTGGGCAGATCATTTGAGGCCAGAAGTTCGAGACCAGCCTGGCCAACATGGTGAAACCCCATCTCTACTAAAAATACAAAAATTACCCGGACATGGTGGTATACACCTATAGTCCTAGCTACTTGGGAGGCTGAGGCAGGAGAATTGCTCGAACACAGGAGGCAGGGGTTGCAGTGGGCGGAGATCATGCCACTGCACTCCAGCCAAGGTGAGAGAGTGAATGAGACTCCATCTCAAAAATAAAATAAAATAAAATAACAAAAAGAGTCATTGAGTACTAACTCCGTCTTAGGCATTTTATAGGTATTGCCTCACTTAATCCCACAGTCATCCTATAAAAATAGGTACCGTTAGTTACTCCTTCTTTTACAGAGGAGGAAACGGTCTGAGAGAGATCAATGAACTTGTTCACATTCACCCAGCTGGTAAATGTAGAAAGCAGACTACCCCTGACACCCTTGACCTTAAGAGCTCCCCACCTGTTAACCACCATGCTACACTAAGCTCCCAAAGGAACAATTGTCCCCACTGAGTTGAGCCTTAGAAGGATGAGCAGGAATGCTCCCTTGGACAAGGCAGACACAGTGTACAAGCAAATGGAGTGACAAAGTCAAACATGCCAAGAACAAAAGGTTAATGTGGCTGGATCGTTCTTGGAGGCCAGGATTTGGGGGTGCTGGGGACGGGCCGTGGCCTGAGATGAAGAGAAGCAGGATTCTCTGAGATGAAGAGATCCAGGATTTCAAGCATCATCATTTTCCCTGGTGTTTCTCCAAAGGTGGTCCACAGCACACTCAGCACACTGGAGGTGGCCCACCATGTACACAGGCCAGCTTACATCATACTCACTGGGGAGCCTTGTAAAGAATACCGACTCCTGAAGCTCCCACAGACACATTAAGTCTCTGTCTCGAAGCAGAGTCTAAAGCCTCTGTTTTGATCAGCTCTCCAGGTGTGTCTTGTGCACCCTGAAGTTCCCATAAACCTGCAGTACCTGTATTCTGATGGGTTGGCAGGGCTGTGCCTGGACATACAGGACACACTGGGTGCACACTCCCAACACGCCAGTTGGACAGGAAGATTTATTTTTTATCAAGATATGGTTGATTGTAATATTAGGACACACATGGATAAATCATAAAGTAGAATGTAAAATTACAAAATGCATTCACGTAAGATGAAGTGTGAAAGCTCTAGGAAATAATAAAGAGAAATCTGCAGGAAGAACAAGCTGTTACACACGACAGCCCCAGACTTCCTTGTCCTCTCTACTCTTCACCAGTCCCCACCATAAATCCAGAAGCATGCGTTCTGTACACCAGAAACATTTGGATGAAAAAGAGAGCGAGGGGTTGCAGTGAATGTTAGCAGCACCAGAACTGACGTCTTACACAGAGGAGAAACACAGGGACAGATCTGAGTTGCTAAAAGCTTACTCAGCCTTCCGAATTCAGAGCCACAAGCAAGAACAACATACAAGAGGCTGAGAAGGAAAGGCAAAATTAATATTAATAATTAATTATAATTATTATAAGCAGCTAATATATTCATTGAGCCAAGATGATTTCTTTATATAATCCTCACATAAGAAATATGGTGTAGGTATTACCAGTATACCTACAAAACCTATGTGGAAACTGAGGCTCAGACAAATTCTATGACCCACCCAAGATCCCATGACAAGCAAGATGGCAAAGAGGATGCTGTTCATTCCAGTGCCCCCTTAGGAAAGCACAACATGGGAAATTTGCTTACAAAGAGATTGGAATCCTCTGACATTGCTGATGGGAATGTAAAATGGGGTGGTTGAAGTGGGAAACAGTTTGCTGATACCTCAGTAAGTTAAACATAGAGCTACTGCACGATTCAGCAATTCCACTCCTAGGTATGTGCCCAAAAAAACTGAAAACATGTACTCAAACAAATACTTCTCCAAAAGTATTCATAGCAGCTATTTACATCAAGGAAATGATGAAAACAAGGCAAATGCTAATGAATGGATAAACAAAATGTGGTCTATCCATACAATGGAACGTTATTCAGCCATAAAAGGGAATGAAGCACTGGTATGTGCTACCACATGGCTGAACTTCAAAAAAACACTATACTAAATGAAAGAAGTTGGACACAAACAGACACATACTGTATGAGTTCGTTTACATGAAATATCTGAAATAGGAAAATATCTATGTAGAGAAATCAGATCAGTGATTGCCAAAGGCTGGGGCAGAGGAGAAGGAATAAGAGTGACTACTTATTGGATACAGGGTCTCCTTCTGGGGTGACAAAAATGTCTTAGAACTGTGCCTCTAATGCTAGTGTTTTAGGAGGCTGAGGTAGGATTGCTTAGGGTCAGGAGTCTGAAACCAGCCTGTGGATACCCTGTGGAATGATTTGAGTCACAAAAATTATGACAATATTAGATTATAACTCACCCTCAAAATAACTATTGAGTCAATAATGATATAAACACTGAATAAATAAATGGAGGAGAATGAAATTTCTTCCTTACACAAGTGTTCCAATTAATACATGTACAGGGCATGAGAGGAAATTGAAAATCACCATTAGGCCATCAAAGTAATAAATTAGAATACTTTTAAGTTCAAAGGTTAAAAACAATCTTACCATGAAGAAACTTGGCAAACGCCTTCTCAACTAAGTGATCAAGGCTAATGTCACTAGTAATAAGATACACAGACATCGTGGACCCTCCAGTGTGATCTGCTAAGGACACATCACTTTTGTGGCATCCTTTCCAATAACACATAAATTCATTCTAATCAGGGTCAAACAGCAGATAATCCCAGCTGAGAAATATCCCTTTAAAAATTATAAAATTAATATTAATAATTAGTAATTATAAACAGCTAATATTCATTGAGCCAAAATGATTTCTTTATATAATCCCCATCTAACAAACACGATGTAGGTATTACCATTATATCTATAAAACCTATGTGGAAACTGATACTCAGACATATTATATGACTCACCCAAGATCCCATGATAAGCAAGATCAAACGTATCAAAGCCATGAAAGATTTAAAAAAAAAAAAAAAAAAAAACAACTGAGGAATTGTCACAGTTTCACAGATTGGAGGGAACTAAGGTACAACGGTCTGAATGTTAGTGTCCTCCCCATATTCACACGTTGAAACCTAATCACTAATGTGATGGTATTGGGAGGCGATTACATCATGGGACCAGAGCCCTCATGAATAGGATTAGTGAAGAAGACAGACATACAAAGAGAGAAAGAGAGAAAGGAAGAAAGGAAGGAAGAAGAGACAGAGAAAGAGAGGGAGAGAGAAAGAGAGGGGGGGAGAGAGAAAGAGAGAGAAAGAAAAAGAAAGAAAGGAAGGAAGGGAAGGGAAGGGAAAGGAAGGGGGAGGAGGAAGGGAGGGAGGCAGAGAGGGAGGGAGGGAGGGAAGAAGGAAGGAAGGGAGGAAGGGAGGAAGGAAGGAAGGAAGGAAGGAAGGGAGGAAGGAAGGAAGGAAGGAAAAGGAGAGGAGAGAAGAGGAGAGGAGAGGAGAAAAGAGGGGGAAGGAAAGAAGGAAGGAAGGAAGGAAGGAAGGAAGGAAGGGAGGGAGGAAGGAAGGAGAGGGAGAGAGAGACAAAGAGAGAAAGAGAGAGAGAGAAGGAGAGAGGGAGAAAGAGATAGAGAAAGGAAGAAAAGGAGGCAGAGGTGGAGGCAGAGGCTGCAGCAGCAGCAGCCACTGCCGCCATCCAAGACAGTTACCTTGACCCTTACACCATGTGATGACACGGCAAGAAGATGCCATCTATGATCCTGGAAACCAGCACTTGCCAAATATTGAATCTGCCGGTACTCTGATTTTGGACTTTCCATCCTCCAAAACTCTGAAAAATAAATTTCTTTTTAAAAAATCTACCCAATGCGAGGTATTTTGTTATAGTAGCCTGAATGAACTGAGACATAAGGTGATATGGCAACTAAAAACAATGTGGAATAATGGAATAGAACCTGGAAGAATAAAAGAACCGGAGTAAAATCTTGTAAACTCAATGAAGTATATCTTTCAGTTGACAGCATGGTCCTAATGCTAACTTATTAGTTTCTATTATTGTATTATGGTGATGTAAAATGTTAATATTCAGAGAAGATGGGTAAAACTATACAAAATTCTCTGGACTACTTTTGCAACTCTTCTGAAAGTGCAAAATTATCTCAACATTTTTAAAAATTATTTATAGCTGCTCCTTCAAAAGTTACAGATGTCCATCTTGTGTTCTAACTAGAAATATTTTGTTTCATCACCAACAAAATTACTGCTTTCACTGTGTTTAGAAGAAAATATTTAATCATCATGGTGGGAAGGAAACTAGATTAAGGGAAGTAGAATACATAAAAAATCTCAAAGAAAACTTGACTATGCATTTTTTCCAAATATTTTAAAGCTAACTCCTCTTAGATGGTGTCTTACTCCATTTTGTGCTGCTATAACAAAATAACTGAGAATGAGTAATTTATAAAGAACAGAAAGGTATTTCTCACAGTTCTGGAGGCTGGGAAGTTCAAGACCAAGGTGCCAGTAGACTCAGTTGTTGAGTGAAAGCTACATCCTCCAGAGGAGAGGAATGCTGTGTCTTCACACCACAAAAGGCAGAAGGCCAAGAGAGCCAAATGCTACCAAAAGCCTCTTTTTACAAGGGGTTATATCCCATTTATGAGGGAGGAGCCATTATGGCCTAATCACATCTGAACGGCCCCACCTCTTAATCCTATGACATTGGCAACACCAGAATTTTGGAGCAGAACCATTCAAACCATGAAAGGTGATCTAATACTGTACGGTGAACATAACTGTTCTTTTTCTGATCACTTGAAATGCATGACGAACTTGGAAAGGAAGGTGAAACGGTCTTCCGAGTTTTTAAAGGTAACTGTCATGCATTTTTTGTATGTTTAGCATACTTCCAAAGATGTCCACAAATTCATAGGAATTTACACACTCATAGTAATTTGTGGCTTTAATTTTTTACCCTCTGAACGCTCACCTTTCTCATAGAGACTCCCTTCTGTTTCAGTCTAGCTTACCCAAGAATGGAATTCAGCATCTCAGCCTTTGTTTATCTACAACTACTCCAGGAAGGCTTTGGTGAGAGCATCCGACTTTACTGAAGTTTGGAGTTGCAGAGGAATTTAAAATCTTGAACACGCACCCTATTCAGAATTAGATGTTTAATACTCTAGCTCTTGAAAGGACTTCTAGCATCTGCCAATGGAGATTATCTCAATATCTTTTACTGTAGAGCCTCCACTCTCTCTCTCTCTCTCTGTCTCCCAATTTCATCTCATCTCTTCTCTGCTGTCCCACGTCTCTAAGTTCCTAGTAATATCTTATTAATGGGGATTCTGTTTTCTCCCCTGTCAGCTGAGGTACGTGTACTTGCAAATAAGAATAAGCCCAACTCAAAGTTGATTAAAATGGCAATGAAAGATGCTCTCACACATAACAGGAAACCCTAGGCACTCTAGTATACACACAAGCTAGCAGATATTTTTAGTTTCAGAAGTTTCTCTTCACTCTGCTCCTCTCCTCACCTGCACTGGCTTCATCTCCGAGCAGGTGGGTAAGTGGTTGCAGCAGTTGTGGTTATCATATACATGCAAGAAAATATCCACTGCAATGCATGGTAGTATCTTCCTACAGACTTCTTGGTAATAAGAAAACTTTAACAGCTTTTTAAAAATTATTATTATACTTTAAGTTCTGGGAAACATGTGCAGAACGTGCAGGTTTGTTAGGTATACACGTGCCATGGTGGTTTGCTGCATCCATCAACCTGTCATCTACATTAGGTATCTCTTCTAATGCTATCCCTCCCACAGCTCCCCAAACCCTGACAGGCCCCAGTGTGTGATGTTCCCCTCCCTGTGTCCACTTGTTCTCATTATTCAATTCCCATTTATGAGAGAGGACATGTGGTGTTCGGTTTTCTGTTCCTGTGTTAGTTTGCTGAGAATGATGGTTTTCAGCTTCATCCATGTCCCTGCAAAGGACATGAACTTATCCATTTTTATGGCTGCATAGTATTCTATGGTGTATTTGTGCCACATTTTCTTTATTCAGTCTATCATTGATGGGCATTTGGGTTGATTCCAAGTCTTCGCTATTGTGAAGACTGCAGCAATAAACATAGGTGTGTATGTGTCTTTACAGTAGAATGATTTATAATCCTTTGGGTATTGGAAAGAGATATTTATATCTCGCTAGTGCACATAGTATTACTTTCCTATTCCTTAACAAATCTGTGTGGGCCAGGAGAATACCACAGCTCCCGGAGGGCAGAGGCCTGAGACCCTGGAGATTATCATATGTAATTTAGACCAGGGACTGGGGAATTATGACCACAAGACAAATCCAGCCCACTGTGTAGCTTGGTAAATAAACTTTGCAAATAAAGTAAGTAGTTACAAGAAAGATTATTCGGCCCACAGGACAAAACTCCTGGCTCTTTATAGAAAAAGTTTGCTGATCGCTAGCTTAGAGTAATGAGATGCTATACTTGGAATTTACCTCAGCAATCTTATACCACCTGGCTGCCACGCAAGGACAGAGGGGGAAAAAAAATGGATATTATGCAGACAAGTACAGATCTCACTGTAGCCCAGTCCTTGGGCTAACCAACATGCACAAATCCATTAAAGGGCTACTCTATTAAGACATCCTCACTATTGCATATGGCTTCAATTCACTTTATTTTATAAAATTATCCTCATAATAAATACCTCCTTTTGCCTTTTCTCTGGAAAAGTGTAAAGCACGCAATCCTATGCAAGCCTTTTATTCGTACTTATTAAATTCTAAGGGGCAGTGAAATCCTAAAACTTGAAATTTATACTCCACATTATGCCAACTATTTCTTACAAGAATTCTAGTTAGGTAGGAGACCGGCAGGATGCATTTCCGGGTCCTGACAGGAAGAAGTAAAAACAAAACAGCAGGAACTAGTAAATGGTGATGAAAGCAATACCCAGATACCCTCACTGCTCATTAGCAGAAGACACCCACTAGTGCTAGGACAGTTTACAAATGTCATGCCAATCATCTGGAAGTTGCCACCCCTTTCCATGACAACAACCTGGCAGTGACTGTTCCTTTCCTACAAAGTTCTAAATAACCCACCCCTCAGTTTGCATTAACTTGTCCCTTAATTTGCATGTAACTGAAAATGGGTATAAGTGGGTATAAATATAGTTGTGAATAGCCTGTATGTGGCCGACTCTGAGTGCAGTGCCTATGAGTTAGCCCTCCTCTGCAAAGAGCTGTATCATTCAATAGAGGATTGTGTCTAACACCACCTGCTTGCACATGAATTCTTTTCTGGGGGAAGCCAAGAATCCTCCCAGGCTAAGCCCCAGCTTTTGGACTTGCCTGTCCTGCATCACCAGCCATTAGTCATCCTAAACGTTAATACATTCTAACATACATTTCAAAGGGGTTTGCTGCCAACAGACAAGGCAAGCATATCATTATTTGCCTCATAAAAACAGTATCAGAAAGACTGAACTAAAGGCAGTGTTAGTAGTCCACAAGTTACACCCCTCTCCAAGAAAACTTTTATGCTATTGATTCTAATTGGCAAGTTCCATTATAAAAACGAGAAATAAACAACTATAAATATAACTGCAGCAACTATTGCCTTATTATACTGTAAGTAATGAGATCCAAAAAGCTACGTACACACAAAATGGTGACGCTCATGCTAGAATTTTCTCACTGCCTTCAATTTCAAAGACAGTCCAACAATTTAATGCCACATGAGATATTATTCTTAATTGCATAAGATGGAAATAATATTCTTCAAAGACTCTAACTGTAAAATGGCCAACGACAGAAGAATTTCCTCACTGAAATCAGATGAGATATCACTCTTAATTGCATAACATGGAAATAATATTCATCCAAGAATCTAACTGTAAAGTGACCAGCGAGAGAAGAATTTCATCACTGAAATCAGATCATTCTGTAATAACACAAAACTTTCTTCTTTGTGAATATGAGAGATGAAGGGAGGAAAAGAAATAATGAGTACATACCTATCTAGAGATTGACAACTAGAAAGAATGGTAAATAAAGACTTTCTCCCCAGGTGGCAGTAGTTTGAATAGTCATGCTTAGTCCTAAGTGAAATCTCTTTGACAGAAACCCACTCTATTTAGAACAGCTGGATACCAGCCCTAGGGTGTCAGATCGTAATAATGCAATGTCATTATTATGCCACTGGGGATACAGGTTTCTCTGGGATGGGAGCAAAGGAGAATGGCCTGGCAATGGAATAATAGATGTAAAGAGACACAGGGACCACAGCCTCTCTGACTCCTTCAAATCAATTCAAGACAACAAACATTTCTAGCACATGTTACATGCTAGGCATGCTGCCACCCCTATACTCCAAATGTGGGTGAATCCCAAGGTCCAGTTTCAATTTCTTCTTTTCTCCCTCTTCATACCCCTATGGTGTCCTTAGTCTTGCTCTTCACTGTGAGGAACAGAGAGCACGACTTCACGACCTCAATATGAACAAATGTGGAGACAGGCAATTTCTGCCTTTGCTTCAATAGCCGTGTCTCTGTGATGCTTCTGGCCAACTCACCATGTCCACAGGATGGCTGCCACAGTACCATCAACAAGTCCACACAAAATCTTGCACTTTTCATCACCCAGAAAAATTTCCTTTTATGTCGCTGTCGTTCTTCTGGCTCTTTACTTCCCTGAAGTAGTATTAACACTCACATCAGTATCATAGCCTCATGGTGGCTATGTTGATGCTTAACCTTGGATTTGGCCACATAACTTGCTTTGGCCAATGCGAGGTTAGAGGAAGTGATGTGAGCAGAAGCTTAAAATGTCCTTTTGCAATCGGCCTCACCCTCTTGTCCATCTGTAATTCACCAAGAGATGAAAATGTCCAAAGAAGTCTGATCCAAGGAGGATGAAAGACACCAGGGCAGATGTGAACTCAACTTGCATCTTGGAGTCTGTAATCCAGTCCGGACTAGCCACATAGCTCTCACATGCTTACTCTTCTACAGACTCGTGAGTAAGCAAAGTATGTGAGGAACTACACTTCAGGATGGTTTGTTACACAGAACCACGGTAGCAATAGCTGTCTCATAGATTTTTCTTGGCTTCAGTGGTGCTTCCTTAACACTTCTAGGCCCAAATGAAGTTATAAATGCAAACGATAAACAGGACAGACTTAAAAGCTGATGCAGTAAATTACTTTCCAACACATTCCAACTCCCCTCTACAAAGATTTCCAAACCAGTCAAACCCGCTCTGATCTCTCAGATGTAACATCCTCTGAAGGCCTGCTAAGTATTTCACTCAGACACCTCCCTTCTTTACATCAAACTCTGGGCATGTAAAAACGATTCCACTCCATCTCTTACCTCAGAACTTGCTCCCTGTCTTTTTTCTTTTCTTTTCTTTTTGAGATGGAGTTTTGCTCTAGTCGCCCAGGCTGGAGTGCAATGGCACGATCTCAGCTCACCACAACCTCTGCCTTCTGGGTTCAAACGATTCTCCTGCCTCAGCTTCCCAAGTAGCTGGGATTACAGGCATGCACCACCATGCATGGCTAATTTTTGTATTTTTAGTAGAGACGGGGTTTCTCCATGTTGGCCAGATTGGTCTCGAACTCCCGACCCATGTGATCTGCCCACTTCGGCCTCCCAAAGTGCTGGGATTACAGGCATGAGTCACCACATCCGGCCTCTGACTTCTTTAATGCACCTTTATAACTCAAGTGACTACTACTCAACATGTCAAGATAAACTTTTATTTCTCTATTAGAATGCACATATTGAATAAACATTTGAAGTACCATTTACTATATTCATTTATTGAACACCGACAAGATTTCAGACACTATTCTCAATTCTTACCTGCATTTCATCCTATAATCCTTACAGTAGAAGTTCTTAAAGTCCACAAAATGTATTATCTTCTTCATAACAATGAAGAACTTAATGGTTAATTGGCTCCAGCTAGGTAACTGGTCTGGAATATACCAGTTATTGGCTTCAAAACCACTCTTCCACTGGGCCAAGTGTTTTATGTGAAATATTTCATTCAATCTATAACATCAACGACTTTTTTTTTTTATCAGATCAGTAAATGGAAAATGAAAGAGATTAGGTTTTAACGATTCTTTAATAATCACACCTTTAGCATATGTTTCTTAAGTCCAAAACCACTTCTCCCCTGGGCCAAGTATTGTATGTGAATTACTTATATCAATCCATACACTTATCCCTTTTTGTCAGATCACTTAAAAGAAGATGAGTTTAGATGGTACTGATTCTTTAGTAATCACACCTCTAACGTATGTCTGAATTTCTGAGCCCACTACCTACATCCAAACAATGTTTAAAAAGTCTTCCTTTGTTTCTTCTCATTCCAAATCATTCTGCATTTTGCCCCAGAATTAAATTCCTTAAAATACTGCCTTCATCGTCACAGGTTTCTCCTGCCCTGCCACCACCAATGACTCACATGAGAAATACCCAGTTTATTTTGATGAGACGTCTGTCAAAAACCACAGTCCTGGGGTTTTGCTCTATAACTCCAATGGGACATGCCTACAAGAAGATTCCATCATACACTTAATATCCCTTTAAGAAATTCACTGACAAAGTGGGTGAAAGTAGGATGACAAACTTTCTTAGAAACTCCTTAACTCAAAAGGTTTTGGGAGTTTCACAGCCCACTCTGTGTATCAAGTAAAGTCCAACTTTCTTATTCAAGGGCTTCAAGAAAATAAGCCCATTTCAGTTTACCACAAAACTAGTTCTAACAAGACAGCTGATTGAATCTTGAGAAAGAGTGGTTTTCCCAAGGCCGATATGACACCTGTATGTCCAACAATGGGGTGACGTTGCATTTCTGTTCTGACTGATAAGGCATCTGTTCCAGCAAGTCAGTGTATGTGGCGTACTTTCCATTGAGAATTATGAATATCATTCTTGTATTGCCATTTTTCTTTGTGAAATGCCCTCACGCTCTCTCCCTCTCTCTCTTGCCCATCCTTCAAGGCAAATCACACTTCCTAAGTCTAGCACGAGATCTGACCTCCCCATTCCACGCCTGTATAACCCACAAGAATCTCTTCCTTCTGCTGCACCCTCATAAATATGCTGGTACCTATCATGACTTCCTTGAAATACCATTTTCTGCACATGCTTTTCCCTTACTCCACACTAGCATTTTGCAGTCTCAACACCCTTGACATTTCGGGCCAGGTAATTCTTTGTGGTGGGGGCTGGTTTTGTGCATTGGAGGATTATGAGCAACATGTCTGGCCTCTACCCACTAATGGCAGCAGCACTGCCTCCCTGGTCGCAACAATGAAATAGGTCTCAAGGCATGGCCTAGTGTTCTCTTGGCGGGGGAGGGGACGGTGGCAAAACTGTCTGCCATTGAGAACCACTGCTCCGGATTACACAGTTCTCGAGGACTGACATGATATCCAACCCCTCCACTCCTATTTCATGCCACTCGTGGAGTGTCCTTCACACAGAAAATGCTCAATGTTATGGTGGATTGATTTCACATTCTCATGGATCCATCTTAATTGGAGGGTTTTGTTTTTTGAAACAGCCCAGCAGGTAGTTGTTTTAATCTGCCATTAAGTCCACATCATTTCACAAATGACTGCTTAAAAATGCACACTACTTAGGTATCAATTGTGTTTGTGCAGGATACAAAATTCTGCTTCTCCTAATAGGATCATCTTCTGAAAAGGCGATCTTTTATTTTATTTTATAATTTTTTCAATGCCCACCTAGAATTCTGTGCTATTCTCTAGCAATCATCAATTTCCACAGAGGTTATTTATGAAGCTATAGAGAATTCTGATGATGCTGCAAAGAAGTCACAATGACCTACAGAGAAAAAGCCAGGGCACCAGAGAGCTAAAAGAATAATGAACCAAAAAAAAAAAAAAAAAAAATGAAAAAAATAAAGAAAACCAAAAAAAAAAAAAAAAAAAAATGAAGAAAATACAGAAAACCAAAATTACACTGAAAAACCTATTGTGATCATCCACAAAACATACCCTTATCCATAGACAGTAGATGTGCTGATAGATTAAATACATTAATTTTTTAAATCCTTGGTTTTATAACAAATCACATGAGGTTATTTATTCCATGTGTGGTATTATTATTTTGATAAAGTGATTGATAATGGTAATTATTAGATACCCAAGATACATAAAAAAGTGATTTCCAAGCATAAAAGGTAAAACTACAGGGCTACAACTGGAGAAAAGCTCTGTATTTGATTCAGTTCAACAAGATTTGTGCTCTTTTTTAAAAAATTTATATAATATCCTATTTGATGTAAAATTGAAGAAAAGAATGTAACTTATCCTTAAGCCAACTTTTTAAACTTAAATGTTATACAAAGATTCCTGTGGCATTTCAGCTGCCCTTAAATTTTAATAATACTGATAAAATATTCTACTATCCCCAGTCAAGTAATTTTTTATCTTTAATTGGTAAGCCCTCATTTATTATTTCTAAAACATAAAAATTCTAATATCTAGGATTTATAACTTACCCAGGCAATCGTGACTACAAATGTATTTTTAAGTGCACTCGAAAATAGAGAAAGCAAATGAAATTTGCTAGGGAAATTTAAGTTTGGACTACAATGGAAATAGAGTTTTTTATAACAAATATATCATCGACTAACTATGTTATGCCTCATGAGTGAAAAAACATCTTTCTGCAATTCCTGGGGTGATAAGAAAGGCTTTTCAGGGAACAAGAAGAAGAAAATAAGTCAGTAGAGGAGACCCACGTCTTTCCAATATGGAATTTACCACAGATCATTTCAAAATTGACAGAGAAGTTAAACCTGAAATATGGCATGAAGATTCAATATAACATAAATGTTACATATTGATCCAAAGATGATCAAGAAATTCTTTTTTATGCAGGCATTTTTTTGTGTGTGTAACATAAGCTCTACTAAAATATTAAAGGGGAAAGGGGGCAATGAGCTCGCAGAAAACCAAAGGCACAATTCAGAAAACGCCCCCACTGATACTGACAGTGGTTATGTCCATGGCATGATAAAACCATTGAGACTAAACCCCCATTCTTGTACAATGGAAAATCAAGTTGTATTTCTAACCCACTGTATTAAGCTGAATAATCACTACCCAAAGATATCAGGGCCTAATCTCTGTAGTCGGTACATGTTAACTTATGAGAGAAAAGGGTCTTTGCAGATGAGATTTAATCAAGGATCTTCAGATGGGGTGATTATTCTGGATTATCTAGGTGGGTCCGAAATATTAATACAATCACAAGTGTCCCTATAAGAGAGAGCAGAGGGAGATCCGACATGTACAGAAGAGGAAATGTGAAGATAGGGACATAGATTGGAAGGAGCCAGGGATGTGGTCCCAAGACAGTCAAGGGCAGCACCCACCAGAAGCTAGAAGAGGAAGAAGCAGACACTCCCCCAGGACCTTGAGAAGGAGCAAGTCCCCACCAGCTTCTCTATGTGACTTCAGAGTTCTGTCATCTAGAACTGTGAAAGAATAAATGTCGTGCTAAGCCACCAACTGTGTGACAATATATTGCCCCAAAGAACATTTATAAACTCACCATATTTTCTGAGTGCCTGCTTCCTAATCCATCCCAACTTCTACTATTTAATAATAATGGAAATGATGATAATGCCACATAATAGCACAGCACCACCTACCCTGTAGCGGCATTTACTGTGTGACAGGCACTTGGTTAAACCCATCGTTGTGTTGCATTCTTCCACTCTCATATTGCAACCACCTCACAAGTGTTAGTATCTCTGTTTCACAGAATAGGAAACAATGATCCATTGTCACATGAGTGCCCAATGACAGAGCTGTCAGAACTCAGAAAGCTGATTCCAGGGCCCTCTTCTGTAACCGCTCTGATATACTACCCCGAGCATCATTCTCTATCTCAAGGAGAAAAACCTTGGGTCTAAAAAAGAACAGAGACACGTATATTACATTAAATTTAGGGATCACCCATATTACAATACATTCCTAGTCATTAAAGTTTTTTTTAAGAAGTAATACATGTGTGTTGGTCTCTTCATTTGATATCTGATTCTTACGATCCATTAAGTATTGATATTAATAGTGAGCCTAATATTTTCATCAGAGTTAACAGCAAAAGGTAGCTGTGTGTGACATCACAGGTGGGATTTTTTTCAAGCCTAATCTTAATTGATAAGGCAAGAAAGGCAATGACTGTTTGGAGGAAGTATGGCTAAAACTCTGACGTTCCATTTCCAGGGAACTGGTGGCAGCATAAATTAATAGAATCAACTATTAATTATTTCCTTCTCAGTGCTCAAAGTAAGGTATAGATAGTAAGATCTAGAAAGTGCTATTCATCCACCTGTCCATCCATCCACCCACCCATCCATCCACCCATCCATCGAACCACCCACCCACCCATCCATCCACCCATGCATCTAGTCATCCTTTCACCCATCCACCAATTCATTCACCAATTCATCTATTTATCCATCCATCCATGCTTCCATACATCTATTAATCCTGTATTGAAAGCAGCCTCAACTAATATTGTCAGAAAAGCAATACCTCACTTCATTTTAATTAATATGTAGAGGATATATTATGACACTATACTAGGGGACAAATTTATCATCTGACATCTCTGCAGATTAAGTTTAGCTTCAGAGGATTGTGTCTTACTAAAAAAAACACAAAGACATACGCCCTGAGCATGTGGATAAGAAAGAGCTTATCTCAAAGAAGCAACACCTATTAATGCTGTGTTAGGAAAGTGACTTGCCTGGAGGGTCACTTCATGGGTAGTGACAAGGGAGACTGCAAGCCTTCCCTAGCAGACCCACTATAGATATCATCAGGTACTAGGAGGTCACCAGGCCATGATAAGCAAAGAGGCCACAGATGGGGACCCAGAAGAAACCAATGGCAAGGCCCATGGATAAAAAACCAAAACAGCAAAGGCACAACCACCAGTTTCCAAGGACTGTGTTCATCTTAGCAGCAAAAGGAGAGGAGGCAGGTAAAACAGCTCTTTTCTGGGCATGCTGATTATATTTACTTCACTCAAATGTTCTAAACAGCACTCTTCAGCGTGATTGCAGGAATGTTTTAAAAGAAGGAGGGGCTGTCGGGCACGGTGGCTCATGCCTGTAATCCCAACCTTTTGGGAGGCAGAGGCGGGCGGATCATGAGGTCAACAGATCGAGATCATTCTGGCTAACACAGTGAAACCCCATCTCTACTAAAAATACCAAAAACAATTAGCTGGGCATGGTGGCGGGCACTTGTGGTCCCAGCTACTTGGGAGCCTGAGGCTGGAGGATAGCGTGAACCTGGGAGGTGGAGTTTGCAGTGAGCCGAGATCAGGCCACTGCACTCCAGCCTGGGCGACAGAGCGAGACTCCATCACAAAAAAAAAAAAAACAAAAAAAAAAAAAAAAAAGAAAGAAAGAAAGAAAAGAAAAGAAAGAGGGGCATTTTAATGCCTTATGATATGCATACTTCCATGAGATGGACCATACCCCTTGGCAATGAAGAGACTTTCCTAAGGTCTTTCTGAATGAAAGTCCATGACGACCTCATTGAAGGTCAACCCATTTTTATGTGCTAAGGTAGTACTTACTTATTCTTTATTTATAAGAGCATGGAACTACCTGACTTTTTTTTTTTTTTTTTTTTTTTTTTTTTTGAGATAGAGACTCACTCTTTTTGCCCAGGCTGGAGTACCGTAGCACCATCTTGGCTCACTACAACCTCCCCCTCCCGGGTTCAAGCGATTCTCCTGCCTCAGCCTCCCTGGTGGAGTAGCTGGGATTACGAGCACCCGCCATCAAGGCTGGCTAATTTGTTTTTATAGAGATGGGGTTTTGCCATATTGGCCAGGCTGGTCTGGAATGCCTGATTTGGCCCATCTAGGCCTCCCAAAGTGTTGGGATTACAGGTGTCAGCCACTGGGCCCGGCTGAAACTACCTGATTCTTAATAAATAAGTCAATAGTGACAATTTCAGTCCTTTATATTGTCTATACCTGGAGCCAGTTATTTTACTTTTAAGAGCCATTGAAGGGAAATAGAGAAGTGCTCAACCATCTCCGCTTGCAAATTTTCAGTTCAGCTTTTAACTATGATGGGGAAAAAAAGACTAAAATAATATAAGTGTAAACAGCTGAGGAGTGGCAAGTGGGACGTTGTATCCAAAAATGTTGGGTTACTATGACCATTAAGTTTATCTTTTTGAAGAATATTTAATGACATGGAGGAAAATGTCCATAATTAAACGTCAAGCAACAATAGCAGGGTATAGTAACATATACAATTTGAGCCCAATTGAGCCCCTGAGTTCTCACGTATATACAGGAAAAAATAAATAAAAGGTAAACCCACCAGAATGATGATATTAAGTATTCTAGACATAGGAATGACAAGGGAATTCATTTATATATACATATTTCTATTTTCCAAGTTTTTCTCAATTAGTATATAATATTTTACAAACAGAAAAACAAAAAAATACAATAAAAGTTGGTATCCATGAAAATAACCATAAAACTTTCGGGGACATTTGGATGCTCATTTCTAAAACAGGTTAATTTTGGGGACTGTTTTGGTTTTGCTTGCATCAGCACGCCTCCTTCTAGAATGCCAGTCTTAAATAGGCTAAGATGTCATTATCTTCCATTCCAAAAATGTGGAATTTGTGATAATTCTGATGAAGAAAACTCTGATTATTTTTTTACCTTCTGAGCAATGAACATTGTCACAGTTTGAGTCACGGTATTTGCAAAGGATGCCAAGTACCTTCTAGCAATAGATGAATCATGCGTTACAAATGGATTATGTTTAAAACAAATGATCAGCTTAAACATTCCTGCCCGCTACCAGGTCCCAGTAGACACTGTACATATTCTCCAACATAGTAACTTAAAAATGGAGGGTGGTCCCACGCGGGCTTTGAGAAATCAAACAAGATATAGGCGGGAGAGAAATGATGAGCTGTAAGATAGTTTCCTTTGTAATACGGCTCTGGCAAGGCCATCATCTCCTTCCTGGCTTCTGATTTTCTTCCACTGGTAGACAAAATGACAAAGCAAATCTAGGAAGTGACAAATTAGCCATTCTTATATTAAAGAGAATTAGCCCCAAAGGCCCAAGCCATGTGAGTGGTTCAGGCTCCTAGAACAGAAAGTTCTAGGTATTTGCCTAATGGAAAATTCCAATCAAAATCAACGTTAGGTCTGCCTTTTCGGGACATTTCATAAACAGGAATCTCATAATAAATGGTCTTTTGTATCTGACTTCCTTCACTTTGCATAATATGTGCATAATGTTGTCTGAGTTCCATCTATGTGGTGTAGCTTGTATTTGTATTCTGTGTTTTTGTTTTATCTCTTTGTTTGTTTTGGCTGAAGTGTATTATAGTATATAAATACAGCAAGTTTTGTTGATTCACCAGTTGATGGACATTTCAACTGCTTGTGCTTCTGGGCTATTTTGAATTATGCTGCTAGGAACACAATAGATTAGTGGTTGCCTGGGCCTCAGGGTGAGAACAGAGACTGACTGCAGATGGGCTTGGAGGTGGGCTCTCTTTAAGGAGATGTCAGTGTTCTAAAATTAGATTGTAAATTTTCTAAAGATAATTGAATTGTAAAATTGAAAAAGGTGGATTTTATGTTATATAAATTATACCTCTATAAAACAATTTTAAAAACCTACTTTGAATATTACTTTATTTCCAAGATAGTGTCACTTGACTCTTGGAAGCAGGTATTTATACTTTAAGTTCTAAAGGTTTCCCTTAATATTGCAATAGAAAGAGTATTGATGAAGTGTATTCTCCTTATACTTAAGAAGCAGGTTTTAAATGGAACCATTAATCACTCCCCATTGCACACAGATAGCAAAAGATCACATTGTATCCTAGAAATATATACATTTGTTGTCTGTCAATTAAATATAACATTAGGTGTGTATGTGTGTGTTTTTTTTTCAACTGGGGGAAACCTATGATGTCCCTAATTAGAAGACAGTGACTGTTGCTAGTCAGGATAGAGTGGACAATACCGCTAGGCTGAGGACCAGAGTGTTGAAATTCTGTAGGGTCAAGGCAAGAACGTGGAACAGAGGAAGAGGACAATGAGCTGAGACCACAGAGGTTGAGCCCCAATGGGTAGGGAGAAGTAATAGCCCAGAGTCAAAAGAAAAGTTTCTTCCAAATTGGAACAGAGCAAAAAAGGGAAAGTTCAGTTACCAAAAAGTAACCCTACGGCAGGTGGACCTCACCAATCCTGTTTCCTCTATCTGGGGTCCCAGTGAGACTCTTTCCCATGCTCCCATGGGGTGAAATGGAGGTCACATGACTGGTTCTGGCCAATGGCATGCAAGCAGAAGTGGGGCATGTCTGGTCCAGACCTGACCTCCACATGTCCCACCCCCAGATCCTTAGCTCACTGGCTCTTGCTTCTGTCTGTTGGCTGGATGATTCCAGGGTGACTGAATCCAGGAAATAGCAGAGTCAGAAGATGGAAGGAGCCTCAATCTACTTGTTATCACTTGATCTAGAAAACTTGTTTACGGCTTTGTATAAACAAGGCATCAACTTTGATGCTGTTAAGTACCTGAAAAGTTGGGGGATGTTTGTTACAGCATGAACCTAGCCTGACTGACAACAACAGTAATAATCAATTTAGTAAGTTATAATAGTATTATTGTGTGATCATGATACATCAGACATAAGTTACATCTCTTACATGTGTCATCTCATTTAACTTTCACAAAAATACTTATGAAGGGAATACCGTTATCACTTCTCCCATCTTTTGTCATAGGAGTACTGCAGAGTGAAAGTAACTGCTCAAGGTCACAAACCTGGTAACTGTCAGAGACAGAATTAAACCCACAGGGTTCAGACCTCAAGCCTCCTCTTCATTCTTAGGCTGAATGACTTGGATGGAATTGGCTTATCTCACTACCCACTGAGCAAATATTGTATGTTCTCACATACCTGACACAAAGTGGTATCATTCATTTCTTAAATCAGCAACCAGTGTCCAACTCTGATCTCTATTTTAAATCCCTTCATTGTCCAAAAGAGGGGAACACACTATGGTTGCTCACAATTATGTAAGTCTTACAAGACTGAACCAAGGGAAAGCATTAGAATGGCCGTGAGCATTTTAAGAAGCCTACAGAGAAATTCCCAGACTCCATCACTTTCTTCTAAAAAAAATCCCCAAATGACCCAAAGTCACTTCCAACCCCAACCCTGTCCTACAAGGCAGGACACAAGGCTTAGAAAAGATAAACATATTCTCTAATAAAAACCAGGGTCTACCCTAAAATGAAAATCATGAGATACAGTTTAACAGCTGTGATTCAGCAAGTCAAGGTAAAGGTAACACACTTGGAAATCAAGGCGAAAATGATCCAGTAACCGTTCTATAAAATTCACAAGGGAACAATCTTATCTGAAAGTCAATGTTTTACATTAAAATGAGAGGTAGAGAAAGAGAGAGGGAGAAGGAAGACGTGGGGTGAGCCGATAGAAGGGGTAGGAGGGTGGTGAGAGAGAGAGGATTATCCTGAAAGTAATATCCAGATCTACCTGCCTGAAAGGAAACTTTTCCTGTGCAGAGAAAGATGTCCTCAGCAGTTGACATGCAATTCGATGATTTATGTTGTTGCAAATGATACCCTTGTAAGACTTACAGAGACTGAAGCACCAACTTAAATCTGATCATATGAAATAAAGACTGAATTTACATAGTGTTAAAGATAATTTCTTAGAAAAATTAACAAACCCTTACTAGAGACCTAATGATGTTGCAACATTCTTTCTAAGAAGGAAAGACAGAGAGAGGGAAGAAAGGAGAAAGGAAGAAAGAATATCACTTGTCTCGGCCGGGCGCGATGGCTCGAGCCTGTAATCCCAGCACTTTGGGAGGCCGAGATGGGCGGATCACGAGGTCAGGAGATCGAGACCATCCTGGCTAACATGGTGAAACCCCGTCTCTACTAAAAAATACAAAAAACTAGCCGGGCGAGGTGGCGGGCGCCTGTAGTCCCAGCTACTCGGGAGGCTGAGGCAGGAGAATGGCATAAACCCGGGAGGCGGAGCTTGCAGTGAGCCGAGATCCAGCCACAGAACTCCAGCCTGGGCGACAGAGCGAGACTCCGTGCTCAAAAAAAAAAAAAAAAAAAAAAAAAAAAAAAAAAGAAAAAAAAGAATATTACACTGTCTCTAGAGGGTTTCTAACTAAAATGCATTTCTGGGTCATTTTTTTTTTTTTTTTTTTGGCTGAAAGAGGGAAGATTACCCTAATAAATTCCTTCAGGCCGAAATTCATACTGATGTTAAGAATACTTGAATTATGAGGAAGGAAATCAGACCATTCTGCTACACACATAGGAAACAAAATGCAGCCAGTGCAACAGTCACAGCATTTTGGGTTTTAATTATTAGAATGTGAAGCTCTCAAGAAATGTGATCAAGCCAAAATAATCATCTCCCATCCTGGGCCTCCGAGAGCCAGGCCTACTGTAGTGCACTTATTCCTGGGCTGGCTGAAAAATCACCTCCCAGGAATGGACAATCCGGCCCCACAGATTCCCACTGCAGCTGCCCCAGCAGATGAGGGCAAGGGCAGCTGTGGATATGTGCAGGATTTGGGCAGGGGTAGGAGTGTTCCACGACAATAAAAATAATTTATATTTTTAGTATAGATGGGGTTTCACCATGTTGGCCAGGCTGGTCTCAAATTCCTGACCTCAGGTGATCCACCCGCCTCAGCCTCCCAAAGTGCGGGATTACAGGTGTGAGCCCAGCCAGACGTGGGGGCCAGTGCCTGTAATCCCAGTTACTCAGGAGGGTAAGTCAGGAGAACCACTTGAACCTGGGAGGTGGAGACTGCAGTGAGCTGAGATCATGTCATTGCACTCCAGCCTAGGCAACAAGAGCAAAACTCTGTCTCAAAAAAAAGTAAAAATAATAAAATAATAATGTAAAAAGCAGAAGATACAAAAACCGTCATGCCCCAATAAATTCGTTGTTTCCAGGCTGCCTTATGAGAAAAAATAAAGTTACACATGGGTGCTAACAACTTGGTTCAGGATGAGGACACCGTGTACAAGAAAACGCTCTGTGGTTTTTACAATTATCTGCATGTGATTATTCAGTGGAGAAAGGATGGAGATCCAGAGGCCTACACCCACTGAAGGTGCCTGCTGTTTTGAGGACAAAGAAGGGGAAAGTAGGAGAGTGGGTCCGGAGACTCCAGCCTTTACATGTTCTCATAAATACCATTTCTTTGAATGCTTGTTACAGCCTTTCTAGGAAATCAGTATTATGCCCATTTTATGGAGGAAGAAAATGGACACAGATGGTTTTTGAAGCTTGGCAAAGGTCAAACTGCTAGCAAGTGGTGGACTTGGGGTAAGACTGACATCTGACCCTAAAACTCTGTAGGAAGAACCTGTACCTTTAGAATAGGAGGCTGACAATTTTGAGACGAAAAGAAATCCCTTTGTGCCTATAGGGAGGATTGGCCACACCGTTATGCCTCTGGAACTCTTCATCTCAGACTCTTCTTACATGTAAGAACACTTATGGAACATTCTTATAAGAGGGTGATGGTAACAGTACAGGCTTTGGTGTTCAGGCCACCCAGGGTTCAAATCCCAACTTCGCTATTTTGACTAACATCGTGAACCTAGGCACGTTAATTAAGATGGCTGAACTGGTATTCCTCCTTTAAAACATGGAAACAATAATAGTCTCTCCATTAAGGTGTTGCTGTAATGCTAAGATAGATCAATGTATGGAAAGTATGGACCCTACTATAGCAACTCAATGAATATTCGTTATTACGTGAGAAGAAAAAGAATCCAACCTGATTATCTTGAACTTTGAATACACCCTGAATCAAAGTATATTAAGTGCAAGGTGTATGTGTTGTGCGTGGAGGAAGCTCAGGTCTACCAAAACATCACATTAGAATAAAGCAATAAGCCTGCATCACATTCCAATGAAGCTGAAGTTGATTACTTTAGAGCATCCCCAACAGTCAAGTCTGCTATTTTATGAAAAGAATAATATGTGCTCAACATTCCTAAGTCATATCTTCCACACATCTTGTTTTACCTAGAGATGGCTCCTGGATTCAGAATGAGGCTAAGTTACACCACGTTCTTGTAAAGATGATGATTCATACCCATTTTATTGTTTGCTACGATGATAAATGATGTACAGAGAAGAGAACTCCTTTAATATGGAAGTAAAATATTATTCATGTTCTCTAAAATGAGGGTGAGGTCTTTGAGAAAAGGGAAGGATGCCCAGAGTTGGGTTAGGGTTTGTTTTATTTGTTTTGTTTTATAAACATCACAGAGCATTTTCCTCTATACAGCCTCCTCTCAAAATCAAGGAGAGTCACGAATTTTGTTTTGTGACTGTTTGTGAAGCGACAGTCAAAAAATTTACTATGCTAAAGTGAATACTTCAGTGACGGCTTGTTGTAAAGTTACTACCTCTATCAAGTTCCAAAATATTTTCATCACTCCAAAAGAAAACCCCACAAGCATTAGGCAGTTGCTCTCCACTTCCCCATCCCCTCAGACCCTGGCAACCAGCAATCAGCATTCTGCCTCTATGGATTTAATTCCTCTGTATATTTTATAAACAGAGAATCATACAGTCACTTGACTGAATTCTTCATTAACCATGGAGACACTCAGAACTAACCTCCCCGTGGCTGCATGGGCAACAGGACCCTATCCGATGTCAATTTCTGTGTAGCTTGTGTTCTCATAGACCCTTTGCTGACATCGTCATGAAATCATCTATATGCCAGTGAACCACAAGCTAAAAAGCAGGCCAACGTTTATGGCTCAACTCAAACAAATGGCAGACCCTCTTCCATTCCCCTAGGTGAGTGCTGCCTAATGAAGAAAGCAAATCAGGTTCGACCTATTTCAAATTCTAAAATACATCGCCCACTGGACTCATACGACATGACATACTCTCAACTGGTTGGAGAAACATTCTCTGCCCAGTGAAGAACCAGGAACTCGCCTACCGAGCCGATCCTCTGTTGATTTAAACCATGAATTAATACTATCAGAACTACAGAAGTTGGCTTACGAAGTGCAGTCCAGGCCATCCTTCGACCAAGCCACATCCCTCAACCCAAGCCACATCCCTCCTAATTGTTTACCAGCCAATCAGGGTTGAACACTGTTAGTGCACCTGGAAGCTGATCCACCTGGCTCCACTTAGAAATTTTCTGGGATGAGTGTGTCTCAGAGTCCCCTGAGGAACTTGTTAGTAAAACAGTGCTTGAATCTGGATTTTAAGCTGGATGTGGTGTCTGGACATCTGTATCTGTAGTAAGTGTCTCAGAGGATGAGTTCGTTGGTGGAAATGAATGCATAAACTCTGAAGGCATGCAGAGAAAGATAATATAGAGAATGTGCATGGCCCTTGGCAGCAACCACAAACAAAAGACCAAAGAACCGTTTCTGCAGGACTAATGCTTCTATAATTAATTGCTCTTCACTTAGAATTATTCCAGCGTCCAACTTACAAGGAACTCAAAAGGTGCTTAGTGCTAACCTTGAACCTGGGCCTCCTGAGGCTGGGGTTAAAGACACAAAGCTAATTTTGGAGGCAGTGCAAGTGAGCATTGACAGAGAGGACATGAAGAGGCTTAATAGGCTTGGGGGCTCAAAGGTTCACAACAGCCAAAGGAGCGGGGTTTGTGGCAGGCGGTGGCGTTTCTATTCTGGGTCCATGCAAGGGACTCGCCAGGTGACCTTGGGCCTGTCAGAGTCCCTCAGCACTGCTGCCTCTCCATCTGTGAAATAAAGGTACCAGTGTCCATCACACAGGCCCTCCCAGGGTGGGGAAGATTAATGAGGTAAAGTTTGCGAAGTGTGTAGAACTCCAGGCAACAAAGGGCATAAAGAGGCACAAAGTAAATGGTGACCGACCCCTTCTCCTCTCAAGCACACACACACTTCTCTCACCTTTGAAAAATAGCATAACCCCTCGCTATGCCAAGCGAGCACCAGCATCCCTGGGAGCCTGTCACTAATGCGAAATCGCAGGCTGCACCCTAGACCAAGCAGGGTCCCTGATCATCTGTGGTTTAACAGCCCTCCAGGACCCATTCATGCTTGCTAAATATTCCAGCAATGGCAAATTGCAAAATAGCCATGCACAAGTCAGATACGTCCGCAAATTCCAAGGGACTTCCACTCCACCAATAAGTAGGGTGATAGAAAATAAATAAATAAGAATTTTGGAGAGTGGTAAGAAAAAAAAAAAAAAGGAGAACACAGACCAAAGACACAGTGGCAGTATAGCATAGGAGTTAAGTCTATGGACTCCAGATTCACATGCCCTAGGGTCATATCCTAGTTAGCCACTTATTAAGCACTGAGCCAATCACTTTTCCTCCTACTGACTCATTTTTCTCATCTGTGAAATGAGAGTAATGAAAATGAGATCTCCCTCTAGAGCAGAGATTCTTATACTTTAACATTCATAAGAACCACTCAGAGAGCTTGTTAAAAGCACAGATTGCTGGTTCCTGCCACCAGAGATTCTGCTTCTGTAGCTCTGAATGGGCACCAAGAATTTGCATCTCTAAAAACTCCCAGGCCATGCTAATACTGGTGGTCTGCAGACCATGGTTTGAGTGGCATTTCTCTAGAGTGGGGGCTTCCAAAACTTTAATGTCCACCCAAATCACAGGGGTAGGAAGGAAGGGGGGTTGTACTAGACTGTTTTCATGCTGCTGATGAAGACATACACAAGACTGAGTAACTTATAAACAAAAAGAGGTTTAATGGACTCATAGTTCCACTTGGCTGGGGAGGCCTCACAATCATGGCAGAAGGCAAAAGTCACGTCTTACATGGCAGCAGATAGGAGAGAATGTAAGAACAAAGTGAAAGGGATTTCCCCTTATCAAACCATCAGATCTAGTGAGACTTGCTCACCACCACGAGAACAGTATGGGGGAAACCACCCCCAAGATTCAATTATCTCCCACCAGGTCCCTCCCACAACACATGGGAATTATGGGAGCTACCATTCAAAATGAGATTTGGGTGAGGATACAGCCAAACCATACCAGGAGTGCAGAGGGGCGAGCCCTCATTCAAATGCAAGAGCTGGTTCAGTAGGTCTGAGGAAGGGTCTGGGACTCTGCATTGCCAACTCCTTCCCAGCGGAGGCTGATGTCCTGGCCAACGAATGATAGTTTGAGCAGTTAGGTTTCATGTATTTGACACAGGGTAGATAATCAAGGATATTATCTATTTTAGCATTTTTATAGCTCTAATCCTTTATTACATAGTGACAGTGATGGTAAACAGATAACCAATGGTTAGGGTTTTAAACTTCCGTACATGATAAATTATAAGGTTGTTACCACCATATCAAATCCAATGAAGAGAAAATGATGGTTCACAGAATCCCAAAACTTCCAATCCAAAGGTCCAGAATTTCCTCAAAGACCATCATAGGAGTAGAGAATTCACAAAGCCCCTTATTTCAGCCGTGAATTCCAAAATCATTGCTAAAATACGAACTATCTGCAAAGTTCTACAGGGGATATGCAGGGAATCAATCAGTAGTCCTAAAGAGATGTGGGGAAATGCTGTCACAGCTACACAAAACCCCCAAAATACATTTCGAGAGCAAACACAGTGGGGTCTACATGGTACTAAATAATGCAATAATGCATCTGGGGAATGGTTTTCCAGAAGGATTTATTTATGTTTAAAAATTTCATCTCATTTCATATTATGTTTAAAAATTTCTTTTCCTTTTCTCCTCTTTTCTTTGGGACAGAACTTCTCTCCTTCCCCCTACAGAACAATTCAGCAGGACAACGCTCTTCTCCTGGGATTTCCTTCCCCATTAGGTTATAAATAACTATGCCACAATAATTAAGAGCATATACAAAAATCAATGACAAGGTCGTTTACCATGAACAAGCCATGTTCTGTTTCCAAGGCAACAAGGAGTCAAAGGCAAAGTGACACATAAGACTTCCATTGTATCTCCATGGCCTTAAACTCTGAAAGGGCCACCTTTGGGGCAGGCCAGGCTCTTCCCCACCATGGCCTGGGTAGCTGAGATCTGGGCCCAAGCTCCAAAGGCAGAAGACTGGTGACCAAACTCCACTGGGAGCCTGTGGGAGGGCATGCCAGGAAATAGATAACATAACTCTCTCGCTAATCATGGGCCCACCTTCATATTTGTCACTGTGAAAACCAGGCAGTGTTGGTAATGATCCCAAACTCAGGCAGGTCACTAGTCTGCCGCTCCGAATTACCCAGTTTTGGATTTTCTCTGCTGTCTCAACTCCATGTCTTTTTTTTTTTTTTTTTTT
>NW_016807466.1:175946-184832 GCF_001698545.2 Rhinopithecus bieti | reverse complement strand
TTTTTTTTTTTTCCATTTCAGAAGAGAAAATGGAGGAAGAACTAATCAGAGGTAAAAAAGCATGGTGCTGGCTGCTTCCCAAGTTCTTTGCACAAGCAGAGGCTTTATCAGGTTCAAACTTGTTAGAGGCGTCTGCCTTCCTAGATGAATGGCAGACCAAGCATTTCCACTTGCTTCCAGTTCTGCCCGCCTTTCCCTTGGCTGTGAAAATCCAGAAACAGAGAGAGAGAGAGAGAGAGAGAGAGAGAGAGAGAGAGAGAGAGAGAGAGAGAAAAGAAGACACTGGGACTGTTTCTTCTGCAAGGCCATTCCCCAAGTGTCCAATCAGCTCCATAGAGAGTGCACAGACACAGGCTGTGAAAAGAGTGAGGTGCTGGAGTTTCAGGACATCCTACTCTTAGAAAGAAGGGAGATGTCCAAAATATCCCCTGGCCACTTACAAACCTATAAAGGATTTAGCATCTTGAGTTATTTGTATATTCGCTCTCAAAGTTATTTTAAATGTTTTACTTGAAAAGGAATTCCAAATCTACTCAAGTTTATTTAAACTTTATTAACACCAATTTCTGCTAATAACCTCCAGTAATGGTGAGGATGATGATACACGTATGGGTTCTTACTTATTAGGTGCTAAGGAATCCACTGGGTTTCATGTGTGTTTCATTTTATTTGTTTTGTTTTCTTCAGATGGAGTCTTGCTCTGTTGCCCAGGCTGGAGTGCAATGGCGCCATCTCGGCTCACTGCAAACTTTGCCTCCCGGGTTTGCATGATTCTCCTGCCTCAGCCTCTTGAGTAGCTGGGACTACAGGCAAGCACCACTCTCCCTTGCTAATATTTTGTATTTTAGCAGAAACATGGTTTCATCATGTTGGCCAGGCTGGTCTCGAACATCTGACCTCAAGTGACCCACTTCGGCCTCCCAAGGTGCTGGGATTACAGGTGTGAGCCACTGCGGCCAGCCCCTCCTATATGTATAATTTAATTTAATGCTCACAACAACACTATGAGGTTGATACTGTCATTATTTCCAATGTGCAGATGAGGAAACTGAGTCATAGGAGAAGATGCAATACCTGTGATCTTAAACTGCCAGCACTGGAGAACTTTGAATAAAACTAGAAAGAGCTGAATTCCAGAGCTCTTAGCTATGACCTACCAGCTTCAAAACTAGCCCTTTCTTTTATTTGTCCTAAAATAAGTCCTTTCAAGCTTCCAGTGGAATGCTTGCTACTGTTGGTATTCTAGTGTCTAGTGAGCATGTCAGTTTCTCCCTTGGTGGCTTTAGAGAGTGATTAATTCTGCCTTTCTCTGTGAGTCCAAGCGTTTTAGGTTTTACATAGAAATTGTTCCCTCTTTGCTTAAATGTCTCCTTGTTGCTGAGAAGTGCCATCTGGGGTTCAAAAGAAATGGAAGAGTTGATAGACCTCTTCTCAAAATCATTTCCCCAATGGTCTCTCTTCCTTTGGAACGGTGGCTCAGGGAATGATAAAATGCAAAGAGGCCGCCGAAGGGAAATGGCTAGTCTTTATCATCCATGGAAAGCACATTTCGGAAGGATCTACCCCTCTGACACAGATAAGTCATTGGGACAAAGCTCAGGTCAAAACTAGAAATCTATTTCACAGTAGGTTTCTCATGCACGTTTGGGGCCTTTTCAATGGCAAAACTGGGACGAGTCATCTCGAGGACCACTAATTTTAAAAGTAAATTAGAAACCCTCCACAGAACACAGATTACCTAAAAGAGTGGCATGATTTCTCTTTTGCAAAAGCCAACAGGGGCATGCAGAGGAGGGGAAAAAAAATGACTTCTCAAACAACATACAGGCAGGGCACATTGGCTCAACTCTGTAATCTCAACACTTTGGGAGGGGAGGAGAGAGAATTGCTTGAGCCTAGGAGTTTGAGATCAGTCTGGGCAACACAGTGAGACTCCCATCTTTACAAGAAAAAANAAACCTATAAAGGATTTAGCATCTTGAGTTATTTGTATATTCGCTCTCAAAGTTATTTTAAATGTTTTACTTGGAAAGGAATTCCAAATCTACTCAAGTTTATTTAAACTTTATTAACACCAATTTCTGCTAATAACCTCCAGTAATGGTGAGGATGATGATACACGTATGGGTTCTTACTTATTAGGTGCTAAGGAATCCACTGGGTTTCATGTGTGTTTCATTTTATTTGTTTTGTTTTCTTCAGATGGAGTCTTGCTCTGTTGCCCAGGCTGGAGTGCAATGGCGCCATCTCGGCTCACTGCAAACTTTGCCTCCCGGGTTTGCATGATTCTCCTGCCTCAGCCTCTTGAGTAGCTGGGACTACAGGCAAGCACCACTCTCCCTTGCTAATATTTTGTATTTTTAGCAGAAACATGGTTTCATCATGTTGGCCAGGCTGGTCTCGAACATCTGACCTCAAGTGACCCACTTCGGCCTCCCAAGGTGCTGGGATTACAGGTGTGAGCCACTGCGGCCAGCCCCTCCTATATGTATAATTTAATTTAATGCTCACAACAACACTATGAGGTTGATACTGTCATTATTTCCAATGTGCAGATGAGGAAACTGAGTCATAGGAGAAGATGCAATACCTGTGATCTTAAACTGCCAGCACTGGAGAACTTTGAATAAAAACTAGAAAGAGCTGAATTCCAGAGCTCTTAGCTATGACCTACCAGCTTCAAAACTAGCCCTTTCTTTTATTTGTCCTAAAATAAGTCCTTTCAAGCTTCCAGTGGAATGCTTGCTACTGTTGGTATTCTAGTGTCTAGTGAGCATGTCAGTTTCTCCCTTGGTGGCTTTAGAGAGTGATTAATTCTGCCTTTCTCTGTGAGTCCAAGCGTTTTAGGTTTTACATAGAAATTGTTCCCTCTTTGCTTAAATGTCTCCTTGTTGCTGAGAAGTGCCATCTGGGGTTCAAAAGAAATGGAAGAGTTGATAGACCTCTTCTCAAAATCATTTCCCCAATGGTCTCTCTTCCTTTGGAACGGTGGCTCAGGGAATGATAAAATGCAAAGAGGCCGCCGAAGGGAAATGGCTAGTCTTTATCATCCATGGAAAGCACATTTCGGAAGGATCTACCCCTCTGACACAGATAAGTCATTGGGACAAAGCTCAGGTCAAAACTAGAAATCTATTTCACAGTAGGTTTCTCATGCACGTTTGGGGCCTTTTCAATGGCAAAACTGGGACGAGTCATCTCGAGGACCACTAATTTTAAAAGTAAATTAGAAACCCTCCACAGAACACAGATTACCTAAAAGAGTGGCATGATTTCTCTTTTGCAAAAGCCAACAGGGGCATGCAGAGGAGGGGAAAAAAAATGACTTCTCAAACAACATACAGGCAGGGCACATTGGCTCAACTCTGTAATCTCAACACTTTGGGAGGGGGAGGAGAGAGAATTGCTTGAGCCTAGGAGTTTGAGATCAGTCTGGGCAACACAGTGAGACTCCCATCTTTACAAGAAAAAAAAAAAAAAAGAGTGGGGCATGCTGGAATGCACCTATGGTTCCAGCTATTTGGGGGGGGGGGAGAAGGGAGAATTGCTTGAGCCTAAGAGTTTGAGATCTGCCTGGGCAACACAGTGAGACCCCCATCTTTACAAGAAATAAAATGAGTGGGACATGCTGGAATGCACCTGTGGTCTCAGCTATTTGGGAGGCTGAGGAGAAAGGATTGCGTGAGCCTGGGAGGTAGAGGCTGCAGTGAGCTACAGTTGAGCCACTGCACTCCAGCCTGGGTGACAGAGTGAGACTGTGCTGCAAGAAAAGAAAAGGAAAAGATTACAGAATTCACAGCTTGTCCCAGGCCCTTAATTACACAATACATGAGTACCTTTTGTTAAAAAAAATTGTGGACAAGATTAAAGTTCCATTTGATCACTAACCTTAACCCCTATTACTCCTCTAACCTGGAAATCCTAGTATATTGAGTATCCTTCCAGATCCTTACTCTAAGCATGATTACATATTATGATTATGATTTTATTATTAATAACTTTTTTTAAAAGATGGCATCTCACTATACCTAGGGTGACCTTGAATTCTCGGTCTCAAGAGATCTTCCCACCTCAGCCTCCCAAGCAGATGGGACTACACGTGTGAGCCACTGCACCTGGCTATGATTTAAAATCAATCACTTCTATTCTTTATTGGATAATAACATGTTGCTCATTTTAATTAGTTTATAATAAAATCCTAAACCATGAGGACTTAATCTCATCTCCAGATGCTTGTTTACCCACAGACCACTCAGTGAAGATGACAGGAATAGCATCTTTTTAGGGATAGCCAACCAGTTTTCTTGTAAAACGAAGCAAACAAAAGGGTAATATTTTTAAACTTTTATTTTAGGTTCAGTGGTACATGTGCAGGTTTGTCATATAGGTAAATTCCGTGTCAGGCGGGTTTGGTGTACAGATTATTCTGTTACCCAAGTAATAAACATAGTACCTGATGGGCAGTTTTTTGATCCACACTTTCTTCCCACCATAGGAATTAAAAAACACTATTTTAAAATTCATATGGAACCAAAAAAAAGCCGGAAGAGCCAAGGTAATCCTAAGCAAATAGAACATTCTAAGCATCACGTTATCCAACTTCAAACTATACTACAAGGCTACAGTAACTGAAACGGCATGGCACTACTGATACAAAAACAGACACAAAGACCAATGGAACAGAGTGGAGGGCCCAGAAATAATGCCACACACCAACAACCATCTGATCTTCGACAAAGTTGACAAAAATAAGCAATGGGGAAAGGATTCCCTATTCAATAAATGGCTCTGGTATAACTGACTAGCCATATGCAGAAGACTGCAACTGGACCTCTTCCTTGCACCATATACAAAAATAAACTCATGATGGTAAATTGTATTATGCTGAAGTTAAAAAATGTTGAACATGAGGCATGTAAAAGTGTCCAGTCCAGAGAGTTAACATTTTAAATTTATGAGGCCTTTCCTTCCTTAGGCTGGACTTGCAGCAGGCTAGGGAAAACAAGAAGGTAGGAAATATAGAATTAAGAGTTAATTTGCCAGGGATTCATCCCAACCTTACTCCCTGTGATCCCCTGGCTGCTGTCTCTCAGTTTCACCATCTTCAAGGTGGGGATATTCCAAATGCCTACTTCAGAGGGCTTCTTACACTTACTAACTTAATGCATGTGAAGCATTTAGAGCTTGGCTGCCATGTGGCTAGTACTCAATAAATAAATCTTAGCTTTTATTATTCTCATGATAAGCATTTATTAGCTCCTTAACACCAAACCCATATACCACTTCGGACTTCAGGCTGAAGAAAATAGAAAGGAGAATGTGGAACTTTGGAAGGATTGCTAAGTACTCTTAAGTATGTCTTCAATGAGGATGGATGGATAGGTGGATGTGTGAATAGATAGGTAGACAGATGGATGAATGAATAGATGAATGGACAGACACACAGATGCATGGGTAGATGGACAGATAGATGGGTAGGTAGATGCATGAATAAGGACCAGTAGCAAAAGTGAAAGTAAAAGCCATTAAAATGCTAGAGGACTACTTATTCAATAAATTTTGTTTTGTTTTGTTTTTCTGAGATGGAGTCTCACTCTGTCACCCAGGCTGGAGTTCAGTGGCGCAATCTTGGCTCTCTGCAACCTCCAACTCCCCGGTTGGATTCTCCCAATCTCAGTCTCCCAGGTAGCTGGGATTCCAGGCTCCTGACATCACACCTGGCTAATTTTTGCATTTTTAGCAGAGATGGGGTTTCACCACATTGGCCAGGCTGGTCTTGAACTCGTGACCTCAGGTGATTGGCCCGCCTGAGCCTTCGAAAGTCCTAGGATTACAGGCATGAGCCACCATGCCTGGCCTCAACAAATGTTTTTTTGAATACCTACCATGTACTCAGTTGAGGAGTGAAAGGATAAAGTGGCAATAAAATAGATATAGACCCCTCACCCTATAAAACAGTAGAAAATCTTGTAAAGGAATTAAAAATCTGGTGACCTCCATAAAGAGAAATAAGAGTGTGTTGAGAGAGTATGACAATGTGCCACATTTACATAGGGAAGGGAGTCAGACAAATCTTCTTCCGATGAAATAGCTTTTAAAGACCTCATGGGCCAGGAAAAAGGAGTTCAGAAGTGGATATCATAGGTGTAAGAGAATAGGATTATTGTGACTAAGGCTGGGAAGGGTGTGGGGTAGAGGGGGGAATGAAGAGAGATCGGTTAATGGGTGCAAACCTACAGTTAGATAGGAGAAGTGAGTTCTAATATTCTACAGCATAGTAGGGTGACAATAGTTAACAACAATATATATTTAAAAGTAGCTAGAAGATTTGAAAAGTTGTCAACATAAAGAATTGATCAATTTTCAAAGTGATAGCTATCTTAAATACCCTAACTTGATTACTGCACATGCATAGGATGTACCAAAATATCACATGCTTCCCATACATAGGAACAAATAACATGCATCAATACTTTTTCAAAGTTTCGCTTTTATTCTTGAAGCAGAAGCAGGATAATGAGGTGGCCAACTGTGCACCCCTTCTCTTCCCCTCTGCTCTCACCCCTCCCTCCACCACAGACTACATTTGTACAGCTTAAGGAACCCAACAATAAGAAAAGAGAGAAAAAGGACTGAGTCATTCAGCGGATTTATTTACTGCACTAAGGGGCCCTGGAGCTAATTAGAGATGTTAGATTGTCAAAAGAACGGTAAACCCTGCTTTCAGAGGTGTGTTCAGAATCTGAAGAGTAAAGATCAATATGGTAACCTAATGCATTAGACTTGTGAAACAAAACTCATTGATTTATGAAGTCATCAGAATGTTAGATTTTTCCACTTCTTTTGATCACTAATTGGGGGCCAAGGTTTACCTTTTGGCACCTGCTGACTTTGGAACCAAAAACGTCATGGTTCAAATCTTAGTTTCAACTTTCTACAGCCCTGTCACATTAACATAAAAGATGGCTAAAGATGGCTTGCTGCTACACTCAGAAGAGTGGAGGTGATGATCTGTGATCTGCAGAATAGCAGCCTCTTAAAGATGTGCATGTCATGATCCCTGGAACCTGTGAATATATTTTTTCCTTACAGGGCAACAGGGAATTAAGGGAATAGGAGGAATTAAAGTTACTAATCATCTGGCCTCAAAATAGGGAGATTATTCTAGATTATCTATGTGGGCCCAATGTAGTCACAAGTCTCCCTAAAACGTGAAAGAAGGAGGCAGAATAATGGAGTGACAAGATGTGAAAAAGGACTCAACACACCCACGTTGGCTTTGAAGATGGAGGAAGGGGCCACAAGCCAAGGCATGCAGGCGGCCTCTAGTGGCTGAAAAAGGCAAGGAAAGGGACTGTACCCAAAGCCATCAGAAAGATTAGTTTCTTACTTAGGACTTCTGACCTACAGAACTGTAAGATACCAAATCCATATTCTTTCAAACCAGTAAGACTGTGGTCATTTATTACAGCAGCTATGGGAAACTAATACACAATATTTGCCTTTGTGTGTTCTTAAGAGGATTCAATGACATGATTTATGCAAAGTGGATGGTGTCTTAGGAAGTACTCAGTGGTCACTGTCATTCGTTTCTGTAAACGCCTAACTCTAATATTGGCCAATCGTTTACCTACCTTTTCAGTGACTTACCCATTTGCGCTTCTACATCCCCAAGGGCTCCACCAGCTAAGAACATACACCTGACCCAGTCCTCAGGCAACCACCAACTAAACCATTAGCTGACAACGCAAAAGACCCACCCCAGCAATATTTGCATTCAAAAAACAAATGCATTGCATCACTCTGCTTAAAATCTTTATGTTGTTCAAAGTCTCCCATAGACTTCAGTCTAAGATTTACAATGCCTTTCAGCATCCAGTCCCTAACAGCTTCTACAGCCTGTTTCTTCTCCTGCCTCATAGGCCCTCTGTGGAGATGCCAAGCATCCTAAATGAGGGGATGTTTCTTTAGTGCATCTGAATCTCTTTTGCCTCTGGGCCTTTGTATTTTCTGTTTCCTCTGCCCAGAACTGATGTCTCCTAATGCGTGTTCATCTATACAAGTCTCATTCATTGTGTAATACTCAGCTGAATTGTTACAAGGAGCTTCCCTCAATATCCTGCTACTCAGTTAATCGGGATCTACCTCCTTGGTTCTCCTGGAATGCAGAATCCATCCCTCAACTTTAGCAATTCTCACAGCATCTTACAAATGATCACTTGCTGGACTCTCCCCATCATTACTCTTTAATATCAGTGTCTTTTCAGGATCATATATCTTTTTTTTTTCTTAAGACAGAGTCTCGCTCTGTCACCCAGGCTGGAGTGCAGTGGCATGATCTTGGCTCACTGCAACCTTCGCCTCCTGGGTTCAAGCTGTTCACCTGCCTCAGCCTCCTGAGTAGCTGGGATTACAGGCTTGCACCACCACCCCTGGCTAATTTTTTGTATTTTTAATAGAGACGGGGTTTCACCATGTTAGCTAGGGTGGTATTGATCTTATGACCTTGTGATATGCCCGCCTTGGCCTCCCAAAGTGCTGGGATTACAGGCGTAAGCCACCACGCCTGACCACATCATAGTTCTTTTTGAGGATCTGAAGAATGAAATCCCTTCTTCAGGAAATTACTCACACAAGTTTTACATGTAATACCCACAGTCTGCAAGTCACTGCAGGGGGTTAATGTCTCCCTGAAAAGCACTGAACCTCAGCATAAAACCCCCAGCATTAAAATGTGAGTGCTCAGAAGGAAAGAATTCAACCATTCTATCTAGTTTACACATTTATCTTTGGCATGCAACATAATGCCTAACACAGAGTTGGTACTTAATAAATGAGGAAGGAAGGAAGGAAGGAAGGAAGGAAGGAAGGAAGGAAGGAAGGAAG
>NW_016807466.1:137483-174610 GCF_001698545.2 Rhinopithecus bieti | reverse complement strand
ATATATATATATATATACACGTTAAAGAAGAACTTCTTGGTTAATTAAAAGCTTGCACGCACATGTGCGCTCAAAGGCACAAAAATATGGACAGATAGATCATGTTTCAATTTCTGCCTAAGGAGATACCTTTCCGTTGGACCTAAATTCCCCTAAAAATGTGCCACTTTTCACCTGGCAGCCGTTCTAAAGTCATAATACCTAGTGAGAGTGAATCTATCCTCATAAATCTAACTTTTCATCTCATCATCTAAATTTGGTGACGGAAATTGGATTTCTGTCAAATTTGTCTCTCTTCCTTTTGGGACATTGTGGATATCCATCTATCTCACTCCACATCACCACTCAATGTATATCTACCCGTTGTGAGACGAGTTCCTCTTGAGTGATGTGTTGCTACAGCTTTGTGACTCAGGTGCCAGCTCTGTGTTTTTCTGGCTGCTATATCTTGTCTTTCTCTAAACAGCAGAAACCCTTCAACCAGGAAAGACCCTAAACCAGAATGAACGTGACACATTGTCTCTTTCATGTTACATTCAACTGAATGGTGCTTAGGGAAGAGAGCGTCTTTGAGCATGATTCCGTTTAGCTTAATAAATACCTGCTGAATGTCTCTTTTGTGCAAGGTGATGCAATAGGCTTAGCCACATGTTTCGATCCCACACAAAAGAGGGTATTCTTCAAAATTCCATCTTTTATTGAGAAACAGTAAATCATCTCCCTGGTATGACTTCAGATATAATGAACCCCAACCAAGCATGTACCCCCAGCCAAGTCAGCAGCATAGACATGGGCTGTATTTCACGTCAGGTACTAAAGATTCTTCGTTCACTGCTGGTTTATGCTTAAGCAGGAATCCAAAAGAACACTCAGACCTCAATGAATGGGGATGCTGTTGTCGCAGGAACTCTCAGACGGTGCTAGTAAAAGGAGTTTACCACCGACTGCCCTGCAGAACTGACTCAGAGTTGATTAAACACTATACAGAGTAACTTTGGGCAGCAGAACACTTACATGAAAAATGTGAGGGACAGAATGCATGGGGCTGGGTGAACAGCAAATAACACAGTCGGGGAAGGCACTTAGCATGCAAATGACACCTAGGGGCTCCCTTCCAACAACTCACTTTCAAAATTCAAACCCAATACATGTGCTTGTCTATTATTAGGAAAGTAGTATATATACACCATGGAACACTATGCAGTCATAAAAAGGAATGAAATCATGTCCTTTGCAGGGACATGGATGAAACAGGAAGCCATCATCCTCAGCAAACTAACACAGGAACAGAAAACCAAACACCGCATGTTCTCACTCATAACTGGAAGCTGAAAAACGAGAACACATGGACACAGGGAGGGGAACATCACACAGTGGGGTCTGTGAGGGGTATGGGGGAAGGGAGAGCATCAGGATAAATGGTTAATGTATGTGGGGCTTAATGCCTAGGTGATGGGTTAATAGGTGCAGCAAACCACCATGGCACATGTTTACCTACGTAACCAACCTGCACGTTCTGCACATGTATCCCAGAACTTAAAAAAAAAAAAAAAAAAAAAAAAAAAATCACCTTGTATCTTACAAGGATAAGATGGAGTTCGGACAAAGTTAATGTTTGGTGAAGGGACCCAACTCTTGGGAAGGGTACGATTTAAGCGCCATGGGCTGCATCATCCCTTTACATGCACGTGCACGCACACGCACATGCATGCACACACAGACACACACACACACACACACACACACACACACTCTGCTACCTCCCCTACCTGCCTTCAGGTCATCAGAGGCATAGAACAAAGGGTGTCCTAAAAACCTGGGTGGGAGGGCCAGGCACAGCAACTCACACCTGTAATCCCAGCACTTTGGAAGGCCGAGGCAGGCAGATCACCTGAGGTCGGGAGTTCGAGACCAGCCTGACCAACACAGTGAAATCTCCTCACTACCAAAAATACAAAATTAGCTGGGTGTGGCAGTGCATACCTGTAATCCCAGCTACTCAGGACGCTGAGGCAGGGGAATCGCTTGAGCCTGGTAGGTGGAGGTGGCAGTGAGCCAAGATCGTACCACTGCACTCCAGCCTGGGCAACGAGAGCAAAACTCTGTCTCAAAAAAAAAAAAAAAAAAACCAGTGTAAGCTTCAATGTTTCTGACCAAAAGGGCCATGTGAAAGAAACAAGCAGGTCTTGCCAGTAGGAGAGGTCTGGATCTGCAAGTTACAGAGGAAGAACATGCACAGTAACAGAAATAAGCCCCTGAAGGAAGGACTCCCTGCGCTCGCCCAGTCCCCAGCGCTCTGCCTGAGACAGCTTTGGATGAGTGAAGGAATGAAGCATGCACACTGAGGACAGAAGCGAATTCTCACAAGTTGATTGGGGAAAAGGAAACCACTTCTGCAAATGAATTCTGATCACTATCACGCTGGGTTTTTTTTCCTTTTCCGCGCAAGAAAGATAGCAGAAACTGAGATATCATCTCAGAGCACTTATCTGGCCATTAGCCACTTCAAGTCAAATAGATAGCTCAAGGTCAAAATTACTTAATCACTCAGGGCCTCAGACTCCCCATCTGTGTAGTTATAAGATGTTTCTCCTGCAAAACATATGAACAAGCAAGCTGAGCTTATCTCCTCACCAAGGAATCCCAATAGATAATCACAGAAAATGAGAGGGGGAGCAGGCTTATTTTGTCACCATGTCACTAATGTTTTTTGTTTCTAAACTAGCAAACCATTATAAAGGGTCCTTGACCTTTTGAAAGCTAAAATACTTAAAAAAGAATGAGGAAGGGGCCAGGTGCAGTGGTTCTCGTCTGTAATCCCAGCATTTTGGGAGGCAGAGACGGAAGAATTGCTTGAGCCTAGGAGTTGGAGATCAGTCTGGGCAACACGGTGAGACCCCGTCTTTACAAAAAACAGTCAGATGTGTTTGTTCATAGCTATGGTCCCAGCTGCTTGGGAGGCTGAGGTGAGGGGATCACCTGAGTCTGGGAGGTTGAGGCTGCAGTGAGCCAAGATAATATCCCTGCACTCCAGCCTGGGTGACAGAGCAAGACCCTGTCTCAAAAAAAAAAAAAAAAAAAAAAAAAAAAAAAAAAAAAACAAGTAATAAAATAAGGAGGAAGGACCATTAAATACCATAAAGTTCTGGGCACCGTGCAAAAACACTTTACAAACACTCTCTCAGTGACTGCTCAGAGTGCCCCATGAGGTAGGTATTATTATTGGCCGTATTTACAGATTGAAAAGCTCAGGCTCCTAAGTGCAAGGTGCTCAGGGTCAAAAAGTGTTGAGTAGCAAAGCGGAGACTCTTTAATTATTACACTCTGCTGAATTTTCTCTCATTTTCTAAAATTGGACATCATTTTTGAATAATGGAATCAAAAGGAGAAAGCCCCCAAGCTCCTTTGGGAGATTTCTTCTTAAACCATCCTCCGAATAAATCCACAGGCTTTCAGGCAGCCAATTCTTCCACTTAAAGATTACCAGTGTCCCCTGGGGTTAGAGAAGACGGGAAGGTGGGTGAAAAGGGCTATTTTGGAGTTGAGGAATTCAGACCAAAGAGGGGAGCCAGGCCCGGTAGCTCACACATATAATCCCAGCACTTTCAGAGGCCAAGGTAGGAGGATCCCATGAGCCTGCGCGTTTGAGAACAGCCTGGGCAACACAGTGAGACCTTATGTCTACAAATAATTTAAAAATTAGCTGGGCATGGCGGTGCGTGTCTGTGGTCCCAGCTACTTGGGAGGCTGAGGCTGGAGGATCACCTGAGCCCAAGAGGTTGAGGCTGCAGTGAGCTGTGACTGTGCCACTGAACTCCAGTCTGGGCAAGAGAGCAAGACCCTATCTCAAAAAACAAAAACAGAAACAAAAATGGACCAAAGAGGGGATGAAAGCAAGAAATGATATGCAGTTGAAAGAAAGAAATTTCAACAGCATATCTAGGAATACATGTTTTAAATATGAGGGATCTTCGAGTCTCCATAAATGTTTGTAACTACAGGTAATAAAGCATGTTCCACCTTAGCATAAAAATATTTGCTGATGACTCTGTCTTACCCATTACAGTGTGACCCTACTGAGAGCAGTGATTGGGTGAGTCTGTAGAACAGGAGTGCTATGGGCTAGGGTCTGTGATAAACACTTCCCAGGCCAGCCATGGGATTTGGGCTACAGGATCCAAATGCATCATCTTGAAGCTGTGGAAGGTAGACCCTGCCAGTTGCCAGCCAAGCCGACATCCCCAGGGTATTCTCTCTTCCTGACTCAGACCCCGTTCTATTTGAATGATCATTCTCTGTGCACTCAGAGAACACTGTTCCTTCCTCAGGAATCATTCTGACTAATCTAAGCACAGCTTAGCAATTCATCCCTGTTGCCAGCAGTTGGTTTAGGCACAGGCATGTGATACAAACCTGGTCAAGGAGATGAAGAGAAGGTTTGCTAAGGGCTGCTGGGAAAGGCATTTCCTCCTATTTGAAAGGGAAGAGACAAGCATTTTTGCTGTCTTTGTGAGGATTAAAAAGCTAATGAAAGCGAAATGCTTAAAATGCACTGGTGACTGGGCATGGTGGCTTACAACTGTATTCCCAGCACTTTGAGATCAGGAGTTCAAGATTAGCCTGGTCAACATGGTGAGACACCGTGTCTACCAACAATACAAACAAAGTTAGCCAGGTGTGGTGATGGCACATGTAACCCCAGCTACTTGGGAGGCTGAAGCAGGAGAATCGCTTGAATCTGGGAGGCAGAAGTTGCAATGAGCCAAGATTGCACTACTATACTCCAGGCTGGGTGACAGAGTAACGCTCCATAAAAAAAAAAAAAAAAAAAAAAAAATGCACTAGCATTGGTAAGTGACCAACAAATCACAAATTGTTTAAAATTGTTTCTCATTGGTTCGCACAATAACCTCTGAATCAAGTACTACCATAAACCTCATTATACAGACACAGACACCAAGGCTCAGAGCCATACAGCTGAAAACGATCGAAGCTCATATTCAAAACTGTGGTTTGACTCCAAACTCAAAATATTAACCACTCACCATGTGGCTATAATCCCTACTTCCTGGAAACCCCAGCCACTCAAGCAGGACCTGGAATAAGCTGGGACTAGAAAGGTGTCTGTCCAAATGAACTTAACTCCGGGGCTCAGTCACAAGGACGAGGACTCTCAAGAAACCAAGTGTAGCTGGAATCTACCAACAATGGAAAGAGAGGCTCAAGGCCGCTCACTTTGTTCTTTGGGTATTCCATTAACCTCGGGACTCCTGCTATTGCTAGATACCTTCTTCCCCATTTAGCTCAATTTTGATTTAAAAGTCAGTTTCAAAATAATAAAATAAAATCAGCCAACCTCACATGAAGCTAGGAACCCAGGGTCGAACCTCACAGGAAGCTCTTAGTAATGGTTAAGAATCATCTTAAGACAGCAGGGCGCAGTGGCTCACGCCTGTAATCCCAGCACTTTGGGAGGCCGAGGCGGGCGGATCACGAGGTCAGGAGATCGAGACCATCCTGGCTAACTTGGTGAAATCCCGCCTCTACTAAAAATACAAAGCGAAATTAGCCGGGCGAGGTGGTGGGCGCCTGTAGTCCCAGTTACTAGACAGGCTGAGGCAGGAGAATGGCATGAACCAGGGAGGCGTAGCTTGCAGTGAGCCGAGATCGCGCCACTGCACTCCAGCCTGGGCGACAGAGCAAGACTCTGTCTCAAAAACAACAACAAAACAAAAAAACAAAAAACAAACAAAAAAATCACCTTCAGTGGAAAACCAGCTATTTTCATTCATGAGCAACAGGGGGCAGCAGAGAGCAACAAACCGCTTGGTCTCCACAATCTTGATAAGGGGAAGAAGGGTAAGAAAACCAACCACCTTCATCTTCAGCCCAGAAGCATCCTAGTGTAAAAATGTCTCAAACTGTGTAGGCAAATTCACATTTCCAGGCATCTGGCAGAGAAACAAGATAACAGAGACCTGAACCCCGGAATGTTCTACTGATCATTTCAACGCCCAGGGGACGAGCCCAGCCTGTCTTGGGAGAACCTTGTCTAACCAGAGATGATCTTGGCTGAGCTGAAAGGCGTAGGCACTTTTCACCTGAACCAACACACCTTGTTAAACCCTCATTTCGTTTCAGATTTAAATGTGTCCCGGGAACAGTCTTCATCAGTCTGCTAACGTGTATCTGAAAGATGCCCTATGAGAAATTACCGGTCTATTTTTAAATACGCAGGGCAAAGGGACATCATGCTCCACATTCATTTAAAATCCAGTTTTATTAGACCGATCAACCTCACATGACTCTGGCAAGTAAATAAAATTCCCCTCTCAGGAGACTTCGAGCCATAACAAGCTGTCTTCAAATGGGCAGTACCAGGATTTAGGTTTGCGGTTCTGGGTGTCTCCAAATGCAGACTATGTCTTTGATTTTCTCTTCACATACTTTAAACTAAATAGATTGATATTAAACAGGAAAACAAGCAGCTTTTTCACGTACACACATCAAAGGGCACTGAAAATGTGGCACCAGCCTGTGGAATTGGCCGGTTACCAAAAGTCTGTTTCAAACCCTCAACAAACAGTGTCCCTAAAAATGTGGCTTGCTTTTAATAGTATTTCTCTTGCTTTTCATATTTAATAAATTATTCATTCAGAAGAGAGTAAATCTTTTAAAAAATATACCCCTGTTCATAAACTAGTCATCTTCAATTCAGCCCAAGTCAGTGCTATTTGTCATTTGATTTAAAGAAGCTTTTTATTTTTCCTTTGCTGTTAATGTCCCTATCTTAATTATGCATTCATTGCAAGTTTCTTCAATCAATGTTTGCCTCCCCCTCCAGACTTGAGGCTCCTTGAGGATCACACCTGTTTTGCTAGCAAGAGCACATGGGCCAATGCTTGGTGCATAACAGGAGCTGTGGTCAATCTACCAAGTGGTCCTAGTAGGTCAATAGAGGATTCAGACACTGCCTGAACTTAGGTGACAGCTGGAACCCTGCAGGTCAGAGATACCCAGGTTCTCTGATTCATGTGAAGCAGAAAATGGTGGTATCAACCACCTTTACATAATAGATGATCCACACAAGATCAACATTGCTTATTCTGTGGGATCAAGGAGGAAACCATGGATGGATCAGTGCCAAGGGAAGATTGGAATAGCAAACCCTGAACCTGCCACCCCCTCCTTGCCTCTCCCCATCAAGTAAACACCAAGGTGGAAATATGCCCACATGGCTCCCTTAAAGATATCCTCTATACATTAGAAAACATACACCTCTCTCCTTCCTTAATAGCATTACCAGACTTAAATTCACTCCCAGAACTTAGGAGGATTGTTATGTGGCTGTAAGCCTCAATCACAAATGGTTTAAGAATCTGAAACAAGGTTTTAAAAGTCAATCCAAGACACATGGGCATTCTAAGTGAATTTTCAATGGACTAGACACTTAGTATTTCATAGTGGAAGGAACTCTTTAAAATTACAAGAAAATGCTTTTCTTTTGTTATTGAGACAGGATCTTGCTTTGTTGCCCAGACTGGAGTGCAGTGATGCAATCATAGCTCCAATGAGCCTGCAACTGCTGGGCTCAGGCCATCCTCCTATCTCAGCCTTCTGAGTAGCTAGCACCACAAGTGTGTGCCATCACACCTGGCTAACTTATTTAATTTTTTGTAGAGACGGGGTCTCCCTGTGTTGTCCAGGCTGGTGTTGAAATCCTGTACCATTTTAAAAGGACTTTTACAGCCAGGAGTGGTGGTTTATTTTGGGAGGCTACAGGATCACTCGAGCCCAGGAGTTTGAGACCAGCCTGGACAATACAACAAGACCTCATCTCTACATAAAGTAAAAATATAAAAATAAATAAATAAAATTAGCCAGGCATGGTGGCACACACCTGTGGTCCCAGCTACTCGGGAGGCTGAAGTAGGAAAATCACTTGAGACCAGGAGGTCAAGGTTGCAGTGAACTATATTCATGCCACCACACTCAAGCATGGGCAACAGAGCAAGACCCTATCTCCCTATTTATTTTATTTTTTATTTTGAGACACAGTCTCACTTTGTCGCCCAGGCTGGAGTGCGGTGGCACAATCTTGGCTCACTACAACCTCCACTTCCCTGGTTCAAGCAAATCTCCTGCCTCAGCCTCCCGAGTAGCTGGGATTACAGGCATGCACCACTGTGCCTGGATAATTTTTGTATTTTCAGTAGAGATGAGGTTTCACCATGTTGGCCAGGCTAGTCTCGAACTCCTGACCTCAAGTGATCCGCCTGCCTCAGCTTTCCAAAATGCTGGGATTATAGGCGTAAGCTACTGCACCCAGCCAGAGAAAAAGGACTTTTACACTAGTTCATTAAATATATACTACAAGCTTTTCTAATAAAGGTTATCTGTGGGAGGATAAAGCAAATCATGAACTGGGATGCTGTGATAGATGATATTTTTACCATGTTAACATGATCCACCATGCACAGTTTTCAGATAGATTATAGAGTCATGAAAATATACTACTTCTAAGACAGCAATGAACTTAAAGACATGGAAAATCCAGAATGATGAAAGACCAGGGAAAGGATGACAATAGCAATACATGTTCTGGATCATCAAATAACAACACTGAGAGCTACCATTTGTGGTGTTCTTGCTACGTGCAGGGTGTTGCTGCAAGCACCATGGCCTGCCTTGTCTCAGCCTCCTCAGAGCGATCTTATGAGAGAGAAAAAAGCAATAGCATCTCAAAGAGAAGCCAATGATCATCAGAGAGGTTAAGTAACTTGCCCAAGGTCACACAGCTAGGTGGAAACTAGCAGAGTTAGGACTGGCTCTAGAGCAGGGTTGTCCAGTCTTTTGGCCTCCCTGGGCCATAGTGGAAGAAGAATCGTCTCACATAAAATACACTAATACTAATGATAGTTGATGAGCTAAAAAAAAAAAAAAAAAAAATCCCCCCAAAAATCACATAAGGTTTTAAGAACATTTATAAATTACTGCTGGACAACATTCAAAGCCGTCCCAGGCCACATGCAGTCTGTGGGGGCCATGGGTTGGAGAAGCTTGCTCTGGAGATTTGCTCTTAACCAACACCACATACTAGAAACCCCATCTAATAATATTAATAGCAATGGCAACAATAATTACAATCCTTTACTTTCCCATGATTTGTTATGTGCAAAGCATTTCCTCATACATGATACTTCATGTTCAAGTGGTGGGACTGAGAAAGGACATGACAGCTCTTAGTCTCCCCAGAAAGATGAGACATCTAAACATTAGACGAAGAAAAGCATGATCAAGACACCCCTGATGACTGGTGTGTTACCATCAAAATGTTCAATCTCAGATTCAGATACATCTAGGCTGGGATTAAAGTTCTCTCCATTTTACTGAGACATCACTCATTTCCTGGGGGCAACATCTCATGTGGGCCTGAGAGCTGCCCTTCCAATGTCTACTCCTTGGACACTGCTAACATTAGTCACAACCATCATAGCATGCATGCTCCCAAAAGGCAGGGCGGGGAGAAAGAGGTGGGAGGTCACTTGAGGTCAGGAGGTCGAGGCTACAGTGAGCTATGATTTCACGACTCTACTCCAGCCCAGGTGACAGAGCAAGACCCAACCTCAAAAATAATAATAATAATAATAATAATAATAATAATAATAATAATAATAATTGCAAGGCTGATGCAAGAGCTTGGGGGAACGTTGCATAGGCACTTGTTGACCTACCCAAGGCCATGTAGTTGAAAAGTATATACAACGTAAGGAGGTGTGTTTTAAGAGTAATTTTCCATAGAAACCATCATCTAAACAGAAGGAGGCTGGAGAGCACGACCCAATTCCAAGAGGGATGGTGGTGGTCACGGGTGATTTTCTTTCTCATTCTCCTTTCCTGGTTCTTGGCAATGAGGCAATATCACTTCTCTAATTTGAAAAGTAATAAACAGGCTTGCCCCAAACTGTGCCTTTCAATAGTCATATAGTTAGTATAAACACGGTGATACTTTTAAAGATGGGATTTGTTTTTCAACACCTAAAGCAACAAACGCTCCATAGATGAGCCCCTACCTGGCCAAGCTGCCATGTCAACTGCAATGCCATGGTGTCCGCCCGTCTCCGAAATGTCAGCAGAGAACCGTGGCAGGAGCTGACATGGAATATGTTGCAACACCCTGAACTTTGGTGCCTAGAAGCCGTCGAACTCTGGAAGGTATTTAAAGTTGTCATCCCCATTTCACGTTTCCCACTAAAAGACACCACACAGGATTACCCATCTAAGCTTACAAAGATGTAAATAAAACTAAATTTGCCGAGAGCTTCATCTGCACTCTCAAGCAGGCTAGATATTCTGTCGAGCTCCAGGGCTGATGATCCTCTGGATTCCAGCATTGCTGTTCGTCTTGCTTGGTGCACTGGGTAACGAACTTGACTGTGGGCTTCCACGTTCCTACCTAGAGCCACAGCTTTGGAGCCTCCTCACTGAATGCCAGCTGTTTCTGCTCCCTTGTTTTTGGCCTCATGGTTTTGCTTTTTGTACCTTTACCAGAACCCTTTAGATAACCCCATCTATCCCATTTCATCCATGTAATGAGCTTGACAATGAGCTTGTCTATCCACCTGCTTATGTACATTGGATTCTGTGTCTTTGAAGCAGTACTCACAGAAGAAAAGTCATGTTCTTCCTTATACATAATAGAAAAATTTACAAATTTCCCAGGTTAAGAGTCCTAAGGCTCTTAAAAGGCAAGGCTTGGAGGCAGAGGTGGGAAGATCACTTGAGGCCAGGAGATAGGGGCTGTAGTGATCTATGATTGCACCACTGTCCTCCAGCCTGGGTGACAGAGCAAGACACCAACTCAAACAAACAAACAAACAAACAAACAAACAAACAAACAAAAACAGGCAAGGCTGATGTAAGAGCTCAGGCAAACACTGGATAGGCACTTGCTGACCTACCGACCTACTAAAGATCACACAGTTAAAAAGTATATGTAACTTAAAGAGGGGTGTGTGTGTGTGTGTGTGTGTGTTTTGAGACAAAGTTTCACTCTTGTTGCCCAGGCTGGAGTGCAATGGCACAATCTCAGCTCACCACAACCTCTGCCTCCTGGGTTCAAGCGATTCTCCTGCCTCAGCCTCCCAAGTAGTTGGGATGACAGGCATGCACCACCACGCCCAGCTAATTTTGTACTTTTAATAGAGACGGGATTTCTCCATGTTGGTCAGGCTGGTTTTGAACTCCCAAATTTGGGTGATTCGCCCTTCTCGGCCTCCCAAAGTGCCGAGATGACAGGCGTGAGCCACCGCGCCTGGCCAAGAGGTGTGTTTTAAGAGCAATTTTCTTTACAGAACATAAGCCTCTGCTTCATCTACTATAAAATGGGACTAATAATCAAATGTAGCTGCCTCATTAGGTTGTTGCAAGCATTAAATGAGACAGTGCACAATAAATTATGTGCACAGTGCCTGGCAGGAACAGAATAAACAGTGGTTATTAGTATATGTCTTGGTTTGAGATCATTGCAGTTAACTCAGTTAATTTTTGTCAATGACATGAAGACCAATTAGAAGTTCCCCAAGTTCCTTCTGAGGCTTTGATTTAATCATTTTAAGGAGGGAGGAACTACATTTAAAATAGCGACAGATTATTCAACTCCATGGTGAACACATCGGATTAATATCACAAAAAACTTGATTTATGTCCTGATTAAATGTGTATGTTTGTGTGTATGTGTGCAACAAGAATTACATCTTAGCTCTATGGCATAAATCTTATGATTGACTTTCCACATCTCAGAAACAACAAATTGTATTCTATTACTACAAGGTACGCAGTGTATTTTCTAAAGCAGTACTTTATTATGACGGTGTATAAGAATGTAAGATTCAGAAGACATGGCTTTTTCTCTATATTGTTCTCTGCTATTTCTGTAGTGTTTATCACAGCACCTAGCACATAAAGAATATCAATGGATATTTGTTAAACAGATGCATAAATGAGTATTTCTCTATTTATTTTGCACCTCCCTGGAAAACTAGCTGAAAATGTGGTGATCTTACTTCTCAAAGCTCATCGAAGTTTATGCATCGGTAATGACATTGCAAAGTACTCATTTTAACTTCAACCTTTTGGTTAATTTCACCTCCATGCTTATTATCTGACGTTGTTCAAGTCGCATCACTTCTGCAGATTTCATTCTCTGCATGTGATAAATGGGAGTACTAGACGCAGGGATTCTTTATTATTGACCATCCAGCTTCTCTAGCAAAAGAACCCCCACTCTATTCTGGAGGTTCATGTTCCACATATTCAGGGTGGGCACTGACAACGATTTTCTCCTTAACCAGACTCTAATTGGACTCTTCCTTTATTTAAAAAAAAATTTTTTTTTTAGAGATAGAGTCTTGCTATGTTGCCCAGGCTGGTCTCAAACTCCTGGCCTCAAGGAGTCCTGCCACTTCAGCCTTCCGAGTCACTGAAATTACAAACGTGAGCCACAGAACTCAGCATATTTCAGACTCATCTGCATCCTTTTCCCGGTGAGGCCTGATGCTTGAGCTTCTGTGCTGCCTCTGCATTGTCCAGTGTTAGCAAGAACCTTGTTAGTTAGTTAAGCCAGAATCCTTCTTTACCTCTGCTGTCTCCATCCACTGACCCTCACTCTGCTTCCTGGCAATAAATCACCACTTTTGCTTGTTGCGTTAAGAATTGAGCCCAATCTTTCTCCCCTGCTGCAAGATCCCATTTCACCTATCACGATAGTCCCTCTCAAATAAAGTCTTTCATACTGTCTTTAACAAGCATCATGGATATTTTTTTCCTTCTCAGGACTCCCATGCTTTAGCAGAAATTAATGCATGAGGTAGAACCAACCAAACAGATTTTATCATGATTGGTTCAGGGATGGATCATGACTGAAGCCAGGCCAACTCCAGTCATTCTAGAACATATCTGTAGAGTTATAATGGGGTGAAATGCTTACGGTGGAATTACTAGTCACAGGTAAACATGCTTACTACATACAAAGAGTCTGTACAACTGTGCAAGAAACAGACAGGGGGAGACAGAAAGAACCTTGACGGCCGGGCGCAGTGGCTCACGCCTGTAATTTCAGCACTTTGGGAGGCCAAGGCAGGTGGATCACCAGGTCAGAAGATCGAGACCATCCTGGCTAACACAGTGAAATCCTGTCTCTACTAAACATACAAAAAATTAGCCGGGCATGGTGGCGGGCGCTTGTAGTCCAAGCTACTTGAGAGGCTGAGACCAAGAGAATGGTGTGAACCCGGGAGGTGGAGCTTGCAGTGAGCCGAGATTGTGCCACTGCACTCCAGCCGGGGCAACAGAGCAAGACTCTGTCTCCAAAAAACCCCCCCCCAAAAAAACAAAACAAACAAACAAACAAACAAAAAAAAAAACCTTGACTACACTGATGTGAGCTCCTGGATCATGCTGTGCCTGAAGCCAGTGCCCATAATGTGACACCTCCAGACCCTCCACCAATTTCTATTTCATTTAACCTTGTTGAATTGAGTTTCTATCACCTGCAATTGAAAGAGCCCTAGCAAATAAAAAAAATATATATACCTTTTATGGTTCTACTTCAAAACATTCTGGCAATGTAAAATAATTAGTTGGAAGGAACAACTAATATAAAACTCCATTAAAATGTATACATTTACAATAAAATAGGAATCCAGGAAGATTATGCATTCTGAATATTTTCTGTAATAGCCTTGAACATGTTTGTGCACCAAAAATTTGTCATTTTAGTCCCAAAACTGAAGTGTATTACATTCTAAAGCAAACACAGGGGAAATGCTTCAGCTAATGCAACATTGCACATGTATTTTGAGCTAAGCAGTTTTTCCTATTAGCATACACTTGAAAACATTTCTAATAGTAGTGACGAACTTCTTTGGTTTTTCAGTTCCCAAATGCCACATTAGATTGAACTAATTCAAAATTAAGAGATGGAAGTACCTACAGTGTCTCCAGGGCCCATGATCCATCCCCGATACTAGAGAGAATTCTATTAGGTTGGGGCAAAAAGATTTGGCAAAAACCTCAATTCCTTTTGCACCAACCTAATACCTGCTCATCAGAGTCATTTTTTTCTTAAACATGCATGCCGTGAGTAGTTCATCTCAGTCCTGCAATCGAGTGGAGTAGATGATATTAAGGGATGAAGGCTTCGTTATCAACTTGTGGTCAACCCTCATTAGATATTAGGGTTTGTAACTAATTCTGAGAATTTACAACACTGGTAAAGAAATTCATTAGATGCAAATTCTGACTCATCATAACCAGTCACAAAATGTGTCTGAGATATGTCCATAAATATGCTAGCCTTTCACATAAGAATATCATAGATTTTTACGGTTTTATGGAGGTATAACTGACATGCAAAATACTGCACATATTTTACATACACAATTTGATAAGCTTGAGCATATGCATAGGCCTGTGAAACCATCCCCACAATCATAGGAACAGACCTATCTTTCACGTTCAAAAGCTTCCCTTTGTTTGGATATGTGGAGTAGGGTCGAGGGTGTTTAAGAACATTTAATATGAGATCTTAACATGGAGATGGTTAAGAACACTTAACAAAGGGAAACCTTAACAAAGTTGAAGTGCATAACACAGCTCACTAAACATAGTAAAATGCAAATCAAAACCAAAATGAAATACCACCCCATACCTGTTACAATGCCTATTATCAAAAAAATGAAAAATTAAAAAAATAACAATTGTTGGCCTGGATGTGGAAAACTTGGCACCCTTTTGCAATTGCTGAATGGAATGTAGATGTGTAGCCACTATGGAAAAACACTGTGAAGGTTTCTCAAAAAAAAAAAAAGAAAGAAAGAAAAAATGTAATTATCAGATGATCCAGCAATCCCACTTCTGGGCACATATACAAAGAAATGAAATCATGAAGGCCGGGCGCGGTGGCTCAAGCCTGTAATCCCAGCACTTTGGGAGGCCGAGACGGGCGGATCACGAGGTCAGGAGATCGAGACCATCCTGGCTAATGTGGTGAAACCCCGTCTCTACTAAAAAATACAAAAAACTAGCCGGGTGAGGTGGCGGGCGCCTGTAGTCCCAGCTACTCGGGAGGCTGAGGCAGGAGAATGGCGTAAACCCGGGAGGCGGAGCTTGCAGTGAGCTGAGATCCGGCCACAGCACTCCAGCCTGGGCGACAGAGCCAGACTTCATCTCAAAAAAAAAAAAAAAAAAAAAAAAAAAAAAGAAATGAAATCATGATAGCAAACAAATACCTTCACTCCCATGTTTATTGCAGTATTAACCACAATAGCCAAAATATGGAAGTCATCTAAATGTCCACTGACAGATGAAGGGTGATATGGTTTGGTTGTGTCCCCACCTAAATTTCACCTTCAATTGCAGCTCCCATTATCCCCACATGTACTGGGAGAGACCCAGTGGGAGGTAATTGGATCATGGCAAGGGGGTTCCCCCATGCTGTTCTCTGATAGTGAATAAGACTCACGAGAGCTGATGATGTTATAAAGGGCAGTTTCCCTGAACAAGCTCTCTTGCCTGCCGCCGTGTAAGATGTGCCTGTGCTCCTCCTTCACCTTCGGCCATGATTGTGAGATCTCCCCAGCCATGTGGAGCTATGAGTCCATTAAACCTCTTTTCCTTTCTAAGTTACCCAGTCTTGGGTATGTCTTTATTAGCAATGTGAGAACTGACTAAAACAAAGAAAGAAAGAAAATGTAGTATATACATACAATGGAATATTATTCAGCTTTAAAGAATAAGGAAATCCTGCCATTTGCACATTTATGAACCTTGAGGACATTATTCTAGTGAAATAAGCCAGTCACAGAAGGATAAACATTGCATGATTCTACTTACACAAAATGTCTGTAATAGACAAGCTCATAGAAGCTGAGGGGAGAATGGTGGTAACCAAGAGCCACAGGGAAGGGAAAATGGGAGGTTGTTCAATTAGCCTGAAGTTACACTGTATGAAATGAATTAGTTCTAGAGATATACTGTACAGTGTAGTGCTTATAGTCAACAATACTGTACTATGCCCTTAAAATGTGTTAATAGATTTTTAAGGTTATCAATTTTTCATTCTAGAGTAATTTGCAGCTATTTCGGTTGATTTATCAAATGAAGCATTAATTTTTAAAACAGTTTTGTAAGTTCAGGACTACACATGCAGGTTTGTTACATAGGTAACCTTGTGTCAGCGGGGTTTGTTGTACAGATTATTTTGTCACCCAAGTATTAGGCCTAGTACCCATTTTTATTTAAAATAAAATATATTTTGTAAAAATTCTTGGCCGGGCGCGGTGGCTCAAGCCTGTAATCCCAGCACTTTGGGAGGCAGAGACGGGCGGATCATGAGGTCAGGAGATCGAGACCAACCTGGGTAATATGGTGAAACCCCGTCTCTACCAAAAAATACAAAAAAGTAGCCGGGCGACGAGGCGGGCGCCTGTAGTCCCAGCTGCTCGGGAGGCTGAGACACGAGAATGGCGTGAACCCGGGAGGCGGAGCTTGCAGTGAGCGGAGAGCCGGCCACTGCACTCCAGCCTGGGCAGCAGAGCAAGACTCCGTTTCAAAAAAATAAATAAATAAAAATAAAAAAAAAAAGAAAATTCTTTTTGGCCCCTTACAAGTCAAGGTCACATTTTCCATTTGTTTCTTTGTTTCATATTGGTTTTGGAGACAGGGTCTCGCTCTGTCACCCAGGCTGGACTGCTATGGTGGAATCTCAGTTCACTGCAGCCTCAACCTTGTGGGCTCAAATGATCCTCCCATCTCAGCTTCCCAAGTAGCTGGTCCTACAGGCGTGTGCCACAAGTCCAGCTAATTTTTGTATTTTTGTAGAGATGGGGTTTCACCATGTTACCCAAGCTGGTCTCAAACTCCTGAGCTCGAGCAATCCGCCTGCCTCAGCCTCCCAAAGTGCTGGGATTACAGGCGTGAACCACCATGCCCAGTCAATTTCCACTTAGCATGTATAAAATTTGGTGATCCCTTTCAAGTTACTGACTAGGGTATAGAAAATGCTCACTAATCAAAATCAAAGGAACAAGATGAAAACCTGAAAAATAATTCAGCTTGATACCATGCTTCTGAGCATTAGATGAAAACACTAAATTATATGGCTATTGTCAAATGCTTCTTTGTAAAGAAGTCAGTGCAAATGTGTGGGGTGGGGGGGCGGGTGGGTGTGTGTATGATTTTATTACCTAGGAGCTAACTTCTTGGGGGAACTAGATGGCAAAAAATAAATTTATTATGAATTGTAATGATAAAGGGTCAAAAATGTGTTATATAACATATGACCAAATATTTCCAGGATTTTTTTTTTACAAAAGCTGAATTTTGATTACTCGGTTTAACAAGAAAAAAACGTACCTATGAATTTGCCTCTCCATAGCCAGCTGCTTCTTTGGGCTGATTTGTATCAGTCTCTGTTAATTTCTGTGACCAGAGTTAATCTAAAAAGAAGAGTAACTTCTGGTCAGACTTTATTGCAATGGGATATTTGAGCGTGCCCTAGCAACCATGAAAGTTTGGCCTGTGCTTATCCTTATAAATACCCAAATTTGACGAACTACATTCAGCTGTGTTTGCAAAAGACAGGTATTCTGAAGGGTATGAAATAACGCAGGCACTCATTGGATTTTTCGTTTGTTTTGAGACAGAGTCTCGCTCTGTCGCCCAGGCTGGAGTGCAGTGGCATGATCTCAGCTCACTGCAAGCTCCGCCTCCCAGGTTAACACCCTTCTCTTGCCTTAGCCTCCTGAGTAGCTGGGACTACAGGTGCCTGCCACCATATCCCGCTAAGTTTTTTGTATTTTTTAGTAGAGACGGGATTTCACCGTGTTAGCCAGGCTGGTCTCGATCTCCTGACCTCGTGATCCGCCCACCTCGGCCTCCTAAAGTGCTGGGATTACAGGCATGGACCACCGCGCCCAGCCCTCACTGGATTTTTATAGTGCTCAATGCCAAGAGCTAATAACCTTAATTATTAATTATCACGCCGTCTTCCTTGAAATTGTTTTTAGGATGAATTTAGATACTTTGGGGGAACCACATACAGAATATTCACTCAAAATCTCCCCAGAGATGATGGCATATCTTTGTACAACAACTTTGTTTCTGAAAAGTTTAGTTGTACAAAGTTCTTATATTATTACTAGTCAAACCACACTTTAAAAAAATGTAGTTTTCTAAGACAATAGAATTTTAAAAAACAAAACAAAACCATTCTATTGAATTTGAATTATGAAAGTAGATTTTATTCTTAGTTACTTTTTGTTTGTTTTGGGGGCACTGTTTATTTGTTGAGACAGAGTCTCCCTCTGTCACCAAGGCTGGAGTACAGCGGTGTGATCGCGGCTCATTGCAACTTCTGCCTCCTGGGTTCAAGTGATTCTCCTGCCTCAGCCTCCCAACTAGCTGGGATTACAGGAATGCACCACCACACTCGCCTAATTTTTGTACTTTTAGTAGAGATGGGGTTTTGCTATGTTGGCCAGGCTAGTCTCAAACACCTGACCTCAAGTGATCTGCCCACCTCGGCCTCCCAAAGTGTTGGGATTACAGGCGTGAGCCACCTCACTCGGCCAATTTTCTTCTACTTAGTTACTTAATGTAAGATTATAACCACAACTTCATTATTGCACTGACATTTTCTGTAACTTCCTAAAATAACTAAGTTTGAGGAAGGTTTACATGACCTTGAAATTCTCCAGAAAGAAGAGTCTAAATGTCCTTCTGAATAAAGAATGCCAAAAATAATCTTATTTCTTGTGAGAGACAGAATCTGCTGGCATGACCTGGGGAAGGCAGGCCCCTGCTTTCTTCAAGTTAGTAGGGCGGTTCTTCTCCCCTTCTCTCCCTTTGTCCCCTCTCTTCTTTCTTCCTTTTTCTTTCCTTCCCCTCCCTCCTTCCCTCCTTCCCTCCCTCCCTCTCTCTCTCTCTCTCTTTCTCTCTCTCTTTCTTTCTTTTTCTTTCTTTCTCTTTCCTCAGAATTTCACTCCTCCTGCCCAGGCTGGAGTGTACTGACATGATCTCAGGTCACTGCAACCTCCACCTTCATGGTTCAAGTGATTCTCCTGCCTCAGTCTCCCGAGTAGTTGGGATTACAGGCATGTGCCCCTACACCCAGCTAACTTTGTATTTTTAGTAGAAACAGGGTTTCTCCATATTGGTCAGGCTGGTCTCAAACTCCCAACCTCAGGTGATCCACCCGCCCCGGCCTCCCAAAGTGCTGGGATTACATGCGTGAGCCACTGTGCCGGGAATCTCCCTTCTTTTTTTCTTCCCTTGCTCCTTTCTTCGTTCCTTTCTCTCTCCCTCCTTCCTTCCTTCCTTCCCTTCCTTTCTCCCTTCCTTTCTCTCTCCCTCCTTCCTTCCTTCCCTTCCTTCCCTTCCTCTCTTCCTTCCTTTCTCTCTCCCTCCTTCCTTCCTTCCCTTCCTCTCTCCCTTCCTTTCTCTCTCCCTCCTTCCTTCCTTCCTTCCCTTCCTTTCTCCCTTCCTTCATTCTCTTTTTATAAATATGTTTACTAAATGTCTACTTTGTAGCAGGCAACAAAGCAATAAACAAAAGAAAAGCTGTCTTGCTCTCCTGTTCCTTGACCAAACTGAGTGTCGGGCTGCTTATTCTCACTGCCCAAAAACCAGATGCAGGTGAACTGGGAGAGAAGGGATTTTTTTTTCTGCAACTGAGTACAGGGAGAAGGCCTGGGAACTATCATCAGACCAACTCTAAATTACAAAGTTTTCCAGAGCTTATATGCCTTCTAAGCTATACGTCTACATGTAAGTGTCCATTCATCTAAACACATAAGTGATTAACTTCTCATCTATAAGTAAGGTCTGAGTCCTGAAGACCTTCCTCTGCAAACTCAGTAAATTTACTTAATCTAAATGGGTCCAGGTGCTGCGGTGATTTCCCTTATCTTGTCTCCTGCTAAATCATGGAGGTTTGGGGAGTCTCTTCAGAACCCCAATAAACTTGTTTGTGGATGCCTGGGGAGTTTCTTCACACCCCCAATAAAACTTGTTTCATCCCAAATGGGTCCTGTTAAGAATTCCTTCGTTATTTTGTCATACTGAAAGGCCTGGGCCCCACTCTGGGTGGGCTTTTGTTACATTCCAGGCTTTGTACAAGGGCACTGGCTCTCTCAGCTTTCAATAATTACCTTCACTACTCCGTCAGTGCTGAGACGGCTGTTACGGAAGCCCGTGTTAGTGAGACCTGGCCTGCCACACTCCTGCAAACAAAGTAAGGCTGAAGTCTGCTGAAGACGCGTTTCGAAGTCGCCAGGGAGCTTGCACTGGACCACAAGCCAGCCATGGATGAACTCAGACCCAAAGGGAAGCAGATGTGTAAGAAAAACAGGCTTGCGTCCCTACAGAACTGTGTTTCCTGAGTGAAACTATTAATGGACAAAAAAAAAAAAATGAATGAAGAGCCTAGTATCAAAAAGATTGCAGGCAATTAAACAGAACTCTGAGAATAAAAGAAAATTGAGGAATTCTTGGTCATATTGATAGAAAGACCGTGTTTTCCCTGTAAAATGAACACAATAACCCTATTCACACAAAGGCTAGTTGAATACTGTTCAAGTTATTGGCATTTATGATCATAAATTTACCCCAGTTGCTAGAATAATAAACGCACATATGCTTGTGTTAAGTGTCTAGAAAGCTTAGTCTAAGTTTTCAGTGGGCTGGTATAATTAAACAGTAACTGTCAATTTCTTAATCCTAAAGCAATCATTTTGCTCTAGGTAATGAGCTTTTTATTTTTATTTTTTTTTCCCATCCTCAGCAAGTAACAGCTCTTCCTCAAATTGGTTTTAATGGATTTAGCCCTCAGCAATCCACCCTTTGCAGACAATTCCTTCCATGGAGAAAGATTTCTCTAGGGAAGCTGAGGCTGTAGCTTTAGGGAAAAGCAAAACTTCTCTCTGATGAAACAGAAAATCTCTCTCTCCCAACCTATTTCATCAAAATAGTTTGGATATTGTACCTAATATTAAGTTATGTAATATCCACATCACACAGGTAAGACAAATACGGTTAGTGATTTATTTCTATCTTATTTTCAATGAAACTTTGAATTCCTATCCAGGCATTTGCTTGTATTTTCAGGGGTTTTGTTTTGTTTTGTTTTGTTTTGCCTCTATTCACTTCTGCTGTTAACAAAATGAAGCTATATCAGGTACAGAATGTCTCTGAAACAGTGTTTGGCTCTTAAGAGTACAGCCCCAGAAAGAAAACAGGATTAAAACCAGCTCAACTTCTGTGTGTAGACTTTTGGCCTGGATGTACTCTAGGTAAGAATCGAGGACGTAAGGAGTTCTATTTTTAATGTCTTCTTACAGAAGCACCATGAACTTAGCAATGCACAAAATTTATGACACACTCAATCTTATGAGGGAGAGGGACTCGGCAGTGACTTTTCCATTGCATTTCCCATGAATCTCAGATCACTTGTAAATTGCAGAGCCTGACATTTAAACTGTGCCATGCTGATAGTTCAGGCACCACCCTTTCTCCCCGCCGCCCTCCCCGCCCCCTACTCTGGGAGACCAAGGCTGAGGCTTCATTTCACAATGCACCGTAATGGTGAGTCAACGGTCAAATGCAGCCTGTTAAGTCTCAAGCAATTACCTTCTCCTGCAAATAAAGAAAAGCCCATGTCTCCACCTCTAAGTGGAGGGCAGAATGAGCAGAGAGAGTATGAGAACCATATGGACAGCTTCAGCTTGCATCCTTGACATCGCACCCAGCACCTGGGCAAAGGCCAATGCTTGGCACAGTACACCCGCTGCCATTTTTGTCCAAACACTCATCTATTTCGGGAGACTTTTACCTGCCCTTTCTGCTCAGCTATCCTGAGAATCCAAATTCTGGCATAATGAGTTCCTGCTGTCGAAAATCATACGTTCTATTTAGATTTTTCCGAATAGTGTATTTAAATGGCATCCATGCTCAACCGTGGACTACTATCGAAAAGTACTGAATAACCACCTTACTGTACGTATTCCCATTTCTCAGCTGCATCTAACTCAGCACCAGTGTATCTGAATGAAGGCTTTTTCCCTCCTGATGTCTACATTTTCAATAATAGCTGATGCTCTGTGGTCTTAGAATTCGAATTTTTTTTAAAATTAGTGCTTTCTATTTACCCTCTCAACTGCCACATCTAAATAATGCTTTTTTTTTTTTTTTTTTTTTTTGAGACAGTCTTGCTCTGTCACCAGGCTGGAATGCAGTGGTACAATCTTGGCTCACTGCAACCTCCACCTCCCGGGTTCAAGCAATTCTCCTGCCTCAGCCTCCCAAGTAGCTGGGACTATAGGCACGTGCCACCACACCCAGCTAATTTTTGTATTTTTAGTAGAGACAGGGTCTCACCATGTTTGTTGGCCAGCAAGGTCTCAATCTCCTCACCTAGTGATCCACCCGCCTTGGCCTCCCAAACTGCTGGGATTACAGGCATAAGGAATTATACCATCAAAGTATAGAAGTCGGAAATATATCTCCATATCTCATGCCTAGCACACTTTCCAAATTATCAAGACTAGGAATCCTTCTGTTGACACTGGCAATCACATCACATGAGAGCAACCCTAGTCCTTGGAGGTAAAATCCAGACCCCCAAGGACTACCGAGGCTTTAAGTGATTTTAGCTAACTAGGCCTCTGTTTTCTCATCCATAAAACAGGGATATTCATCCCACAGGGCTGTTATAAGCATTACATGAGATGATACAGAGACACTGTCTAGAACTTAGTAGGTCTACAGAGGAAGGGGCAGAATTCAAAGCCAGGTCTTCTAACCACATTATATCACATCTCAAAGACAAGAAGAAATGTAACTTTGGAGGTTCGTGAAATCCAGTTTGAAGGATGAAGATTTGTTTCTGTATCTGCTAACAAACCCCCAGTGATTTCTGAGCAGGTTATGGGCATGTCAAAGTGATTAATTAGGAATGAAACAGAGGAGTGAGTGGAAATGGCAATGGTATATCAGAAGCTTTGAAATGATCTATCACCACGAAGAAAGCCAGCAAGAGATGCAAACCACGTAAGTTAAGAACACACAATAGCACTGAAACTGTGACCACAAGCCATAGGAAAACAAATCTCCCCAGTGTTCCTAGGCGTCCATAAGAATCATGGGGGCCGCGTGCAGCCGCGTGCGGCAGCTCACACCTATAATCCCAGCACTTTGGGAGGCCAAGATGGGAGGGCTGCTTGAGACCAGGAGTTTGAGACCAGCCTTCGCAACATAGCAAGATCCTGTCTCTATAGAAAAAAAAAAAAAAAAAAAAATTAGTGGGGCATGGTGGCACACACCTGTAGTCTCAGCTACTCTGGGGGATGAGGTGGGAGGATCACTTGAGCCCGGGAGGTCAAGGCTGCAGTGAGCCAGGATCACACCATTACACCCCAGCCTGGGTGACAGAACAAGACCCTGTCTGTCTCAAGAAAAAAAAAAAAGGAAAAGAAAAGAAAAGAAATATATAAGAAACAATCATGTAGGGAAGGTTTTGTTTTGTTTTATTTTGTTTTTTTCTTTGAGACGGAGTCTCGCTCTGTCGCCCAGGCTGGAGTGCAGTGGCACGATCTTGGCTCACTGGAAGCTCCGCCTCCCGGGTTCACGCAATTCTCCTGCCTCAGCCTCCGGAATAGCTGGGACACACAGGCGCCCGCCACCTCACCCGGCTAGTTTTTTGTATTTTTTTTTTTTTTTTAGTAGAGACGGGGTTTCACTGTGTTAGCCAGGATGGCCTCGATCTCCTGACCTCATGATCCGCCCATATCAGCCTCCCAAAGTGCTGGGATAATTTTTAATTACAGATTCTGGGTCTTACCCAAGACCTGTTGATTCAGATTCTCCATGTCTTGAGGCCTGAAATTTTTCTATGTCCAAGTTAGTGTGTGTGTGCAATTCAAATACAATGTCAGGTTTGGAAATCATTGATGGAGGGGCAAGAGCCAGGGGTATATTATTAAAGAGCATGCACACAAAAGACCTGCTGAAAACTGTGTGTATTATGTCTATGTGAAAAGAAAATGTAGGAATGGATTTGCTTACTCCATTGCCCACTTGGAGTACTACTTCGTCATGTATCCCCCCAAAGAGAAATTTAATGAAATTATTCACAAATTCTGAGTTGTGTTGTGGAGGTAGGAAGGATGGTATAGAAAACTACAAGCAGACATTTTGCACTCATGCTTGCATTTGGAATGCTCCAGATGCCTTCATTTAGAGAGATCCACTGTATCTAAAATTATATTCATGGAGGACAGTTACAGATAGGGGATAAACCTAGGGCTTAAGATTTTTAAAGAACGTACAGGTCATCTCTTTCAACCCCTTTCATAAAGCAAGAATAGGCTCTATAATATCCTAGACAGAGAGACGATCATGTAGCTGGAATAACTTCAGTGGTAATGAGCTTGTTATTAACGGGTAGTATTGATCAAAAGGGGAATGTATTGTACTCTCATAGAATATGTACAATATGTAGGGAAATGCACCAAGATATGTAATATAAAATAATACATTAGAGGGTTAGACGTTATCGGAATTGTAAAGGCATAATCATGTGGTTAAATATGCTTGAAAATATTGTATGTGTTATGCTTACAGAAATAAAAGGTAATAAATTAGCGAATTCTGGAGAGAGAAATCTTGGCCAGTAAACGATCTAAAGACAGACAAGTTAAGGAGGAGGCTGTCAAGCATCTACATCCCAGTGGCCACCTAATGGAATGAATCAAAGACACAGTTGGAGTCCACCCAAGAGGGAACAAGACATCAGCTAAGGAGGGAATGTGCACTCTGTGCTCCTGGTTGCCCTGGTGACAGGACCCCACTCCTCATGCTAATGGCATTATAATGAATACAACCGCTTGAAAATAAAATAAATGGTAAGCTTGATAATAGAGTAAAAGATCGTCTTGAGAGCTGCAGCGTGGAGAGGACCCAGGATGGAGTTTTGGTGGTGGGTGTTAAGAGAACAATATGATCAGTGATGAAGGTATTAGGTGAAAATATAACNATCAGCTAAGGAGGGAATGTGCACTCTGTGCTCCTGGTTGCCCTGGTGACAGGACCCCACTCCTCATGCTAATGGCATTATAATGAATACAACCGCTTGAAAATAAAATAAATGGTAAGCTTGATAATAGAGTAAAAGATCGTCTTGAGAGCTGCAGCGTGGAGAGGACCCAGGATGGAGTTTTGGTGGTGGGTGTTAAGAGAACAATATGATCAGTGATGAAGGTATTAGGTGAAAAATATAACTGTGTGTGTGTGATCAGAGAAAGAGAACAGACGCTAATGATGGATAATGCTTGAGACAAGTAATATGTCTGCCATTTCTCTTCCTGACATGCTCCAGACTGGAAAACCTAAATTAAGTGTTAATGAACCCATATTGATTTCCCTGTTCCCCTCATCATGAGGAAGGTAGCCTGGCCTGGGAGACTTCAACTGAAACTCAATGTCTTAGCAAGGTGGCATATCATGTGGTGATCATGGCAGCCTCTGCCTTGATAGTGTTCTTCCCCTCTTGCTGCTCCAAAGTGATCAAGCTCATCAATGTGATAAAAGATGCTGGGATGGTTAGCATATGTGTTAACGAGTCTAGGTGGTGGTGCCCCATTGTTTGCTCAAACGTTCGTCTAGATGTTTCTGTGAAAGTGTTTTGCAGAGGTGATGAACATCTATCGTCACAGCTGACTACGTCAGGGAGATCACCTAGAAAAATATGGGTGGGCTTCACTGACTCCACTGAAGTTCTTCAGAGTAAACATGGGTTTTCTGGAGAAGGAGGAACTGTGCCTTATGACTGTAACACAGAAACTCTGCCTGAGTTTCCAGCCAGCTGGCCTATGGATTTCAGACTCAAGACAACAACATCAACTGTCATCTGAATTTGCAGCCTGCTAATCTGCCCTACAAATTTCATATTTGCCAACGCCCACAAGCACGTGAGACAATTCCTAAAAGTAAATCTCTCCAGACACTGATAGTCAAAGAGATAGATGTCTTAAGATATTTATACAAATATAGATACATATATAGATACATATATATACAACTATGTATATGTTATATATACATATATACAACTACACACATATTTCTTATCAATCACAATATCGAATTATGTATTTGCATCTATGTATTGCATATATTAATATACACAGTTGTACCTGGTTCTTGGAGCACAGCTCCTAAAACTATTGGGATCTCCAAAGTGATAAGGGTATCTTTTGTATGTTAATGAGATGACTGATGGCTGTGGACCCTTGAATAGCCTCAGGATGGGGGACGGTTGCCAGGGGGACCTACCTTGTGGTTAGAGGATAGGAATTTTCTGTCCTACCTCTTGACGTCTTGAGAGGGCAGAAGGTCTAAAGATGGAGTTGATCACCAATGGCCAATGATGGAATCAATCAAACCTACTTAATGAAGCCTCCATAAAAACCTGAAAGGACAGTTCAGAGAGCTTAACTAGTGGGGGTACCTGGAAGGTGATACGCCCAGAGACGGCAAGGAAGCTCTGCACCCCTATCCATACACCCAGCCCCATGCATCTCCTCATCTGGCTGTTCATCTCTATCCATTTTAATATCCTTTATAATAAACCAGGAAACTCAAGTAAATGTTTTCCTGAGCTCTGTAAGCCACTCAAGCAAATTAAAGCCAAGGAAGGGACGTGGGAATCCTAATTTAAAACCAGTCCTTCAGAAGCACAGGTCACAACCTGGGGCTTGCAACTGGCGTCCGAAGTGGGGGCAGTCTTGGGGGCTGAACCCTTAATCTGTGGGATCTGATGCTGTCTCCAGGTAGATAATGTCAGAATGGCATTGAATTATAGGACACCCCATTGGTATCTGCTGGAGAATTGGTTGTTGATGGGGAAAACCCTGTACATTTGGTCACAGAAGTGTTCTGTGCTATATGAGTGTGAGTGTAAAGAGAAAAAATGTTTTTTTCTCTTTATGATAGTATATCCTAAATCTATGTACATAGATTTATCCATAGAGATTTATTTATATTAAGAATAAATTCTGAAAATAATTTTTTCTATAAATACATAATTGTATTATAGTAGATATAACACATATACTATAGTATAGAGTATAATCATATAATTAAATTATAATTAAATTATATATTTTCAGATATTTGTAACAATATACTACATTACCATATGTTATACAATGAAAATAGAGGTAGATATATATGATGAATATACATAAATATCGATATATAACAAAACATTCTATAGATATAATGAAAGTTATCTATTTTCAGATATTTATTCTTTGAGACTTGAAATCTGACCTCTTGTCACTTACACCCATTGGTTGTAGTTGTGTCTTAAGTGATGAACATGCTTATTAGAGCTTCGTTATTCGGGCATACATGTTTGGTAACTTGGCACACTAGATTCTTGATCTATTAATCAATTGCTATAGTAGGTCCCTGTCCTTCTCATAGAATCCACCCCTATATCTGCTGCCGGGTGGGTTAGTAACCATGATCCTCCTCCTCTGGTCCAGCGGATTGGACTAGGGGTGACTTCTGGAAAGACCCAGGCTAATCAGGTTCTGTTTTCAGTAACCATAAATGAATACATGGATTGTAATCAGTGTGGTGCACAGGGCTGAGCCAATCAGGTTCTGTCTTCAATAACTGTACATGAATGCATGGATTGTATACAGTGCAGTAGGCAGGGCTGGGTTCGGGGCACCCCCGTGTGTCCATGTGCCATATGTGGGAAAGAAATCTACAGAGAGAGGAGCAAAGTAATGGTGCAAAGAGAAGGAGGCACCAACCCCAGGCAGCCCTAGAAAGACAGTGTAACCTCTACTCCTATAGATGTTCTCTTCCTGGTTTCAGTTCTTCTTAACTGTGTGAACTTTCTCCCCTTGGGTTCTATGACTGAACTCTCTGCCCCTGAATTCTGGGAAACAGCTCTGAGTCTTTCTAGGATATTTTCTTGTCTTAAGGTGTTAAGAGTGGTTCGAAGTTACTTACAGCCAAATGATTCTGTGTTGCCTAGCAACACATCCATGTGGAGCACTCCTGTTTACAACACCATAGGCAAAGCATGAAGCAAGCATCCAAGTATATGGAACTGCTAACTTAGAGGTCAAACCTGAAAATACACTTTGTGAATGGTCAACCAAAAGCATGACAAGGAGAGCAGGTCTCATAAGGTTATTGCAGGAAGCTTCTCCTAACAGTATAATAACCAAAAATTACAGCTAACCCTTCTAGAACATTTACTATGTGCTAGGCATTGCTCTAAGTGTTTTATATCTATTAACTCATTTAATTCTCACGTTAAGACTAGGCAGTATCTGCTATTATTATCACCATTTTACAGATGAACAAATGGTGCAAATCCTCTGAGCCAAATTGTAGCTAAGAAGAGGAGAATTTGAGAGCCAAAACTCAGTACATGGTAGCAACAAACTTATTCCTTCCAATTAGTAAGCAAGATGTTTTTCCATTCTTGTTATATGTAAAAAAAAAAAAACCCAATCCTAATTTTAGGGCCAAATGATGCCAGTTACCTATTTTTTAAACATTGTATCCTATATTTGTTTCCAAGACAACAAATAGAATGGGGAAGAAGAGCAACCAATCATTTATGTCAGAAAGTTGGAGAATCCTCCCCCCTTCCCGAGCCAGAATGTCCTTCATCTGTAAACATAGGGGGATGTTGTTATGATTTTATGCTTGCTGCATAACAAATGATCCTTTATTCTCTCATCAAGTCATTATGGGTCTCAGGATACATTTTCTATTCCTGGAATCATGGCTAAATGCTCTTTAAGTGGTGAAAAGTGATCTCTGAGTGGGCTTAAGTTGTGAAATGTACATTATCTGAATGGTGAATTTGGCTGAAATAGATAAACAGATGGTAGAGGCCCTGTTTCAGCTTCTAAAAGTAAAACAAAGTAGATAGAAGGAGGAAGAAACATAAGACCTAAAACCGAGAGATGCTCAGTTTGAATAACCTCAAGTGTCAAAAATATATTTACTAAGAGAACCCATTCAAACACATACCTTCCTCTCTATAGACGAAAATGAACTTCGAAGAGTTCTCTTTAAAACACTAATTTTCACTTAAAATACATTGAAAATACAGAGTAAATAGAATACTAAAGCGAACCGAAATTTGAGATTTATATGATATGTATTTTCTTTAGCATAAATGATTATATAAATGTTTAGATTGCATGCAATAATATGAAAGATATTTTGATTAGGTCCTCTCTATCTAAATCTCCCTATCTTAGTCTCTTGCACAAGAGATACCATGCACGCCTGTTCAGTTCTTCAGGTTGAATTTATTTTCATAATTGTCACTGCTTAGGGAAGACATCAGAATCGCTCACCTTTTGTTTTGATCTTCCTTTAGAGCCACTTTCATTTCCAACAGACATCTCGAATTCAAGAGAAAATTAAAACCTTTACTCCAAGTCCAGATGAATTATTCACCTCTTCTACCTTCCCTTCTGCCAAACCTAACCCTATATATGCAAATTATGACTGTCACACGAAGAATATGAAAAGAGAAAGCATTCTATTAATAGTAGTGCGTGTGGTGGTGTTTGCAAAGATGTGGCACTCTTTCATATTAATTTTTCTTGGTTTTCCAGCTACAGAGTCTGAGTTAGTTGTTCCGATTCACAGAGAAGAAAGCTAGAGTGAAGCAATTGTGCAAAACAGTGCTGTTTTAATTACTGTAAATATGATAGCTGGATGGATGGATGGATAAATGAGTGGGTGAGTGGGTGGGTGGATGGGTAAATAATTAGTGGGTGGGTGAATGGATGGATGAGTGAATGGATGGGTGGACGGATTGGTGGATGGGTGGGTGGAGGGATGGATGGATGGATAGATGGGTGGGTTGACGGATGGATGGGTTGATGGGTGGCTGGATAGATAGATGAATGAATACATGGATGGTGGATGGATGGATGAATAAACAGACATATAAGACGGATCTTGGTATTTTCTGGAAATGCTTTGATGTCATCAAGAATGTTATAACTTTTTATAAAGATGTTATCTTTAAAGATCTAAAGCAGCATAAACAATGATACAGTCTAAGAGATGGTTCTAGGCTGGTGCAAGAAGTTAGCAAAGGTTGGATCTTTAACACATTCAGATCTGAGAAGGAGAGGGAGAAAGGAGAGGGAGAAAGGAGAGGGAGAAAGAAGAGGGAGGAAGGCAGGGAAAGGCGGAGGAAAGGAGGGCTAGAAACAGAGTAGGGGCAGGGACTAATGAAAACCAATAAACCCTCATATTTGAGATAGGAAATGACTTTGATGAGAATTTCTGTGATGAAGAAGCATGTTACTTGCATTTCTCCATTCCACCCCGACCCCATCAACTCCTCAAAAACTCTACTTCAAATAAAAACCCTTTTCACAAGCCTTCCCATGTGTCTGCGTTTGCTCCTTTGGCACTGCCTCCTTTGAACTCTGCCATCCTTTCAAGTGTGAAGAACCCGGGTCAGGCCTTTGTCTGAAGCGCAGCCTTCAGGCTTGCTTTCTCTCTGAAGATTTCCCCTCATCTTTGACCTCACCATCAGTAAGACATCTTGTCCTGAATCTGGAATTCAGTTGAGCGGTTGCCTACTTCTGGTAACCTGAACAAAGTTACGTTTCCCTCAAAAAAAAAAAAAATTAAAAAATAGCAAACCCTCATAAAATTTCAACAGTGCTGGGGAGGGGGCTTGGCAACATGAGAAATTTGCAAGAAATTTCACCTGCATCATCCCAGGAGATAATTCTTGCACTCCAAGGACACCAACATCTTCAAGCATTCTAAACTCTGATCTCTCCCAGAATCGGGAAGTCATTACATTAGAGAAACAATATACATCCTTAAATGCCTGGTGGCATTCTTGGCTCAGTGCCTTTGGTCTTTTTTTTTCTTTTTCCCTTTTGGTCTGTCCCCATTTGTTGGCAGAGACCAAGCCTGTCTTGTTTCAACATTGTATTCCCAAAGCCTAACCCAGGCCTGTCACTTTGGGAAGCCCTCAATAAATATTGGTTGAATAAATGAATGAATGAGGCACAAGCAGTGGGGAGAAGAATGCATCTTATTAAATTTAGTCTGATATTAGAATAGGATTAGAAGAATCCTTTGGGGTTTGGAACTTATTAATAAACAGTTGCATGATATTAAACTATAAAGACAGAGAAAAGAAACCCCAGCTCATTATTCTGATATTTCCTCCACAACATAAAGTCAATGAATGAGCTGCATTTAGAGGAGGCAGACAATATATTTAAGCACTGTAAATATCAACATCGGTACTCAGCCTCCATGCAATCTAATTTACTCTCTAACACAATCCATCATAACTGAAGTATGTTTTTGCTTATAGGGATCATAAAAACTCACTTGATTTATTGCAGTGTTTCCCCCCCCTTCCTGTGGTCTCTGGGAAAATTCGGCCATACATGGATCTTTTTCTTTGAGGAAAAAATAGACTCTTGTTAGCACGGCATTCACAAACACAAACTTACTTTTCACTCTAGAGGAAAGATATCATAAAAAGAGAGTTTAATCAATTGCCACATCAGGACTTTGGTTATTAACCTGCACTCTCTCTTTGTTCTTTCCGTATGCAGCTCACTTCTGAAGTAAAAAAAAAAAAAAAAAAAAAAAAAAAGGCTTAATTCTTCATCACATGTCCAGTCAGCCAGTGTCTCAAATATTTATTACTGTTGATCCATATTAACACTCAAAAGGGAGTGTGATTTCATAATGTACCTCTCCTAGACAATTTTATTTAGATTTTCATAATGCTTATCACAACCAAGGACTGCCAACTTTGTCTCTAAAGCAGCATCTTCTTTGATTTGGTCAGCGACCATGCCAGTCTCTTCTCCTGGTCATAGCTATAGACCCACCAAGAATTAGGGAGTAAGCAGAGGCAAAACAAAAAAGGAATGAGGCCAGGCAATTACATGCATAAATAAATTACAAGACTTTTATTTTCCCTTGCTTGACATATATGAATGTGACCTTGATAAAGATCCAGTATTCAAACACAAATGCGTAAAAGAGAAAGAGAAAAGGGGTGGGGGAACAAAGGGAGGAGACAGAAGGAGAGAGCAAGGAAAAGAGAAAGGAAAACAGGTATTACCTTCATTGCTTCATTCAAACTCATTAGAACCTTTTACTTACCAGATGCCAAAACTTCACTTGAAAGACAATATCGTTGATAGATATCTGTCAAATTTCCTTGCTTTATCCCTACACTCCCCCACATTCACTTTGTCCATGATATGCAAACCCTCAGGTGAGGACACAGTGTAGGGAGATTAGAGACAGTGACAAATACCTTGGGGAGCTGACACAAAAATGACAAGCAGCTATGGAAAGATATTTTCCCGCAGTTTATATTGGCATCACTTAGATTTGTTTAGCTCCACCAAACAACCCGCTTTGTCTGTCTATCCCACCCCAAGAACCCTCATTGAGTGCAAAGAAAAGAAACAAATTCTGTCGCATAGTAGACAGAGGAAACATTTTCGAAGTAAGAAGATACTTCACATATTAGGAAAGAAATAACCTAAGTGCTCACCAAGAGGGGATTAGTAAAATTAGACACCCAGTAAAATGCTCAAGGTGACTGTCACCATGGGCTTCTGAGGAATTTGCATCCTTGTACTTTTCTGTGTTTGCCAAGTTTTCTATAATAAATGAGAATTAGATGTATTTTACTGTACTCATCTTACTTTGGTCATTCCCTCATTCCAGCTTTGTGCTGGCTGATCGCTCCTTCTGGAGTCTTCACACTTCCTTATCACAACCATTTCACTTTGTCTCCCTTCTCAGACTGCAAACTTCCATGAGAGGAGGAACTGTGCCTGTCCACTCCTTCATCTTTTTCTTTTTTCTTTTTTTTTTTTTGAGACGGAGTCTCACTCTATTGCCCGGGCTGGAGTGCAGTGGTACGATCTTGGCTCACTGCAACCTATGCCTCCCAGGTTCAAGCTGTTCTCCTGCCTTAGCCTCCCAAGTAGCTGGGATTACAGGTACACACCACTACACCTGGCTAATTTTTGTATTTTTAGTAGAGACAGGGATCTAATCATGTTGCCCAGGCTGGTCTCGAACTCCTGACCTCCAGTGATCTTCCCTCCTTAGCCTCTCAAAGTGCTGGGATTACAGGCGTGAGCCACTGTGCCTGGCAGTGCCTGTTCACTTCTGTATCTCCAAATCCTTGAATGTCATAGTCACTTGACACAAGTGCATTGAAAAGTAGAATAAACAGACCACTCTTTAATGAAAAAGATAACAAGTGCTTCTTAATGATTCCATTGGACAGCAGAAAGTCTTTTTTTGCTTTTGTTTTTGAGACAGAGTCTTGCTCTGTCTCCCAGGCTGGAGTGCAGTGGGGCAATCTCAGCTCACTGTAAACTCTGCCTCCCGGGTTCACACTATTCTCCTGCCTCAGCCTCCTGAGTAGTTGGGACTACAGGTGCCCGCCACCATGCCTGGCTAATTTTTTGCATTTTTACTAGAGACGGGGTTTCACCATGTTAGTCAGGATGGTCTTGATCTCCTGACCTCGTGATCTGCCCGCCTCAGCCTCCCAAACTGCTGGGATTACAGGTGTGAGTCACCGTGCCTGGCCAATAATGTTTGATTTATTTAACTTCACCTTGGATAGTGGTGAATATGACTATTTATCCAACACATTATTTTTCCCTGTTAGATAAAACTGTGACTAATGGTCTTATTTCCTAAAACTAATTATATTGCATTGGAACTTTCTTGATTTGACTCACTAATATTCAACTGATTTTCTTTGTTTACATTCAGCCACAGCAGTGACAGCCACCTCTTACTTCTATACTTACCTTATCACTCTTTCTCCTCCTAGAACAATCCCCTTTCTCATCTCTGTCCAATCCAATACATTCTACAAGGCCAGACATTCACCAATGGTTTTAGCCACTCTTTCCTCTTTCTGCTTCATCAAGCTGTCTGTATACTTCCTGCTCTCGGACACCCTTTGGTACCAGATGATATTATTGCATTATTTACTGTTTCCAGCTAAGACAAAAGATTGGGGGCAGGAGTTACATCAGGAGCCCTCAGATAATTTCTGCTACATCGATGGCACAAAAATTTGCAAATAACAGTGGAGGCCTACTGTGTGTAAGGCACCGCTCAGCCCCAAGCGTTAAAAGGAAGAAATGCTAAGATGAGACCCTTCCCCTAAAAAACTTCCCAATTTAAAGAAAATGCAAGATGCAGGTACAATTACTGAGATGTAGTGATATTAATAGAGATGTATAGAAATGTTAACATTGCAAACATCATTACTGCTAACAACAACAAGATGATGAACTAGTATTTATCAAGAGCTCACCAAGAGCCCAACCCCACATCTAAGGTCTTTACATGAGCAATCTCATCTAATGCCCACACAACTCCAGGCTATAGGCATTATTATAATTATGTTCCCCACTTTACAGATTAGGATACCAAGGCATAAAGAGGTTGACTAAGCAAAGTGTGTGTTAAAGGAACGAAATTAAGGGAATTAACAGTTCTGGCCAAGAAGGTCAGTGGAAGTCATCACAGAAAAGAGTAATCTGAGGAGAGCCTTGGCATCAATTTCTGTGTGACCTTAGGCAAAATGCGGAAAGAGGAACAGAGGTACATCAGTCATGGGGGCAGCAGGAACAAAATAAGAAGAGTTATGGATAAATTCCTACTATGAAGGAAATGGAAGGAAGAAGCAGGTTATGGGACTGGAAACGGAAAAACACCAAGAACCAGAGCAGCGTGCAATTGTTCTCCAACCACAGAAAGTTTCTGAGCAAGGGCATGGCAGGACCAGCTTTGGTTTTATTTTGCCTTCCAGTTCTCTTTCATTTTTCATAAAACAGGCTTGTTTGTCAAGATGGGGACTAGACTAGAGAGAGCAAGAAACTAGAAGTCCACTTTATCAGGCATCAGACTTGTCGGGCCAGGTGAGGGAGTGTAGGGCTCTGACTCTGGTGGTGGAACTGGAAACAAAAATGAAAGGATGGATTGGAAGAGAGAAAGATAAATAAAAGAAAACTCCATGGCCAGGTATGGTGGCTCATGCCTGTAATCCCAGCAGTTTGGGAGGCCAGGGTGGGTGGATCGCCTGAAGTCAGGAGTTCAAGATCAGCCTGACTAATATGATGAAACCCTGTCTCTACTAAAAATAAAAAAATTATCTGGGCATAATGGCAGGTGCCTGTAATCCCAGCTACTTGGGAGGCTGAAGTGGGAGGCTGAAGCAGGAGCATTGCTTGAACCTGGGAGGAAGAGGATGCCATGAGCCAAGATCATGCCATTGCACCCCAGCAGGCTGGGTGACAGACAGAGACTCAGCACTTTGGGAGGCCTAGATCACTTGAGGTCAGGAGTTCAAGACCAACCTGGCCAACATGGCAAAACTCCGTCTCTACTGAAAAATACAAATATTACCCGGGTGTGGTGGTGGGCACCTGTAATTCCAGCTACTTGTAAGGCAGAGGCATGAGAATTGCTTGAACCCAGAGGTTGCAGTAACCCAAGATCACGCTCCTGCACTCCAGCCTGGGCAACAGAGCAAGACTCTGTCTCAAAAAAAAAAAAAAAAAAAAAAAAAAAAAAAAAAAAAAAAAAAAAAAAAAAAGGAAAGAAAGAAAATTCTGAACTCTCTTGCCTGAGTACCAGGATGGATGGAGAGACCGATGATCAAGATGATGGTAACTGGAGGAGGTGGTTTTGGGGGGAAAAAGATGTTAAGATTCTTTTACGATTCATGGGACAGCTCTAGTACCCAGGTTATGATCTGAATTACCCTTAGGAACTATTAGGTTAGTACAAAAGTAGTTGCACTTTTGTCATTACTTTTAATGGGGAAAAAACTGCAATTACTCTTGCACCAACCTACCAGAACTCCTTGGGGAAATGGATTATTTCAGATGCGGGGTAGCAAATGCACAAGATGAATCTAGAATATCAACTCATACTAGAGAGTAAGAAAGCTACCGAAGACAATCAGAGTCATGTCAAAATGACTTCTGCAGAAACTTGAGGAAGCTCGCATTTGTTGATGATGGAATAATCTGAGCACCAACAAAGATAATAACTCCCGTCCCTGAATTTGTAATAAAACCAAAAATTCCAGTCACTAGAGTATGCAAATAAACAAGCTCATATATTTGAAATCACAAAGGGAAAATCAAGCATTTTTTTCTTGTATTAACTGTATAAACTATACCCCCTGACTATCCTAACAGAAGACTGGGAAATTTCTGTTTAAGAAGTATTCCAGTAACTCCAAGAAGAAGGAACGGTAAAATTACCATGTCACCAGCTTGCACCCCCTGAAAAATGCATTGAGCATCCATTGACCATGGATGCTTCATCGAAAGTAGAACAGAGCTAATAATACCTAGCCCATGGAGAATAAACAGCACCACAAAAAGGGAGATAATCTGATATAACGTACCTCTTCTTGGAAGAAGAAACAATCAAAGAAATGGAGCTTGCATCTGACATAGACCAATCTAAAATAATACAAAGGACAGAGGAACATGTGAAATGACACCACAGGGATGCAATCAGCAAACACCAGACTGTGAGAAATATTGCAGGACATTATCAATCTGTTTTCTTCAACAAGGTCAACAACCATCACAAAACAAACAAACAAACAAAAATATGGGAGAAAGACTGATTAAAAGATGCTTAATACAGGCTGGGCATGGTGGCTCATGCCTGTAATCCCAGCACTTTGGAAGGCCAAGGTGGACAGATTACTTGAGGTCAGAAGTTTGAAACCAGCCTGACCATTATGGTGAAACCCCATCTGTATTAAAAGTACAAAAGTTAGTCGGGCATGGTGGCACACACCTGTAGTCCCAGCTACTCAGGAAGCTGAGGGAGGAAAATTGCTTGAATCCAGGAGGCAGAGGTTGTAGCAAGCCTTCGAGATCATGCCACTGTACTCCAGCCTGAATGGCAGGCGAGACATCCTCTCTCTCTCTCAAAAAAAAAAAAAAAAAAAAAAA